>NC_140962.1:70307067-70310928 GCF_056783735.1 Eptatretus burgeri | reverse complement strand
GGATGGCCTCCTCCAGGAACGAGGGGAGGGAGTATGCCCCCTTGAGGCGAGTCACGACCAGGTGGGTTCGGTCGTGCTTTGCGAGGTCGAGGGGAGGAGTGCTGTGGACAGGTGCACGGAGAGCTTGGGGGGTATAGAGGCCCCGGAGACCCTTGTGGGGACACGAATCCCCAGTGTGGTTGTCCCGGTGTGTGTGGTGTCGAGGTGTGTGTTCACAAGTGTAGCGAAATGCGTGCTGCAACGCACGCATAGCGCGGGTGCAAGGGCGTGTGTGAGAGCGACCGGGTGGGTGACAAAGACCACGTGTGTGGAAGCGACCCCGTGTGTGAGTGGTGTGGTGGTAAGTGTGCAGAAGATCGTGCTTCCCAGCACGCCGTGTGTGAGTGAGGCACGGTGTATGAGTGAGGAACCGCGGATGAGTGCCCCCGCGTGTGTGAGTGAGGCACGGTGTATGAGTGAGGCACCGCGGATGAGTGCCCCCACGTGTGTGAGTGAGGCACGGTGTATGAGTGAGGCACCGCGGATGAGTGCCCCCGCGTGTGTGAGTGGTATGGTTTGTGTGAGGGAAATGGCACGAGTGAGTGAAAGGCCGCGAGTGAGTGGAGCCACGTGTGCGAGGGAGGTGGCATGCGTGAGTGAAACGGCCAGTATGAATGGAGCACCACGTGTGAGTGGTATGGGTAGTGTGAGGGAAATGGCATGCGTGAGTGAGTGGCCGAGTGTGAGAGAGACAGCGTGTGCAAGGTCGCTGTGTGTAAGGGAGATGTCGGTCGGCATGTGTGAACATGCAGCCGCGTCTCCCGGTGTGAGTTTAATGGTGAGGTGTGTTAGCGTCGTAACACGCGGGAGTGCGTGTGTTGAATGGAGACGACGACAATTGAGAGACAAAAGCCGGGTAGCGGCTGTAGCTGTTTCGGGGACCGTGCCGGGTTCACCCAGCAGCGAGCGCGAGGTCCATGCTGTGCAACGCACGAGGCCCCCACGTGCTCGCTTGCGAGAGTGAAGTCCCGGTCCGGAAACGAGCGCGGTGAATGTTGCCGATCCCGCGACGGACAAAGTTTAGGCAGGATTACGGATTTGGACCGGACGGGTTCTCCACGCGGGCTTGTGTGTGAAGCTCCAACGGGCAGAGCACATGTGTTCGCGTGGGGAACCCCTCGAGACGTGGGGCTTGTGTTTTTTTTTATGCGCACGGTGACATCATGGCTGCACGTGGGGTTGGAATCCGGCAGGAGGGGTATCCCTGCCGGATGGTACCGTCCAAGGAGGGACGAGGTACACGTGCAGCTGCATGACGTCACGGGCAGGTGAAAAGTGCACGAGCTGTGAGTTGCCGCGCTGGTGATGCGCATGAAAAAAAAAAAAAAAACAGTAAGCCTCACTTTCGGGTGCACAGGATTCCTGGGCAAGGGGTGGAAGACCCCCTTGAACTGGGCACAGGATGGAAACTAGTTAGGGGGAAGGGTTAGCTTAGTTAGACCGACTTCATGGGGCAGGGGTAAGTCCTCATGGAGTCCGTGGAATGGATTAGGTGGAGGGATGATAGCGAGATTTAGGTTGGGTAAATAATTTTTGGGACATTTGAGAACAGTGACAGACAGTGAATGTGTAGAGGGGACGTAGTTTAGCTACGTAGTGTTAAAAGGAACGTGCTACTAGTTTAAGGGACGACGTGGGAGCACGAGTTAGTTAGGGGATGTAGTTAGAAGGATGGCAGAGTTCAGCGGTGAGTGTGTTGAAGAGTTGGTGAGTGAAGTGGAAGCATGTGCTTGGTGAGTGAGTGAGGCCAGCGGGTCTGTGTGTATGGAGCGAATGGGGAATGCATGGTGCGATGAGTGATTGGGGGGAGGAGTGACTCCCGCCCAAGGGACCCCGGGGTCAGTGTAGAGTGAGTTAGGGGGTTAGTCAAATTTACAAAATGGAGCTCGTTTTGTTGTTGGTGGGAGTGTAGGCTCGAAACCCGTTTGGAGGGATGCAGGAGCCCTGTTGACGGGCTGGGAGCGTGGCTGCGAAAAGTGAGTATCGCTGAGTGGGTACCCCGGGCACCAGGCTAGTCGGCCGTGGTAGGCCAAGGGCCCATGGGGGGCCGGGATAGCGTAGTGGGCACGGGTGCGCCTGCTGGGTGCGGGGGCCCGGGGCGCCATTAGCCGCGTGGGCAGTGTTGTGGGCACGGGTGACCCTCGGAAAGGGGCCCGGGAAGCCAGCCTGCCATGTGTGCGTTTCAGGGGAGGTGCCATGGGGGGCACTCCCCGGTGTTAGGGAGCTGGTAGGCTCGGAGGCAGTGTAGTGCCCGGGGGTGCCATCGTCGGAGAATCGGCAGAGGGTCGTGCCTGCCAAAGGGAGCCACGTGTCCCAGCCATGAGACCGTGTGAGGGCACGGGAAGAAAATTGGGGGGGCGAGGCCCGAAATTGTGAGGACACCAACACAGGCGACGGGAATCTAGGTTGTTAGAACCAATAGTTTAAGCGAGAGGCGCTTGTTGAAAGCCCCGGGGTAGTTTAACGGTTAAATGGATAGGGTAGATTAGGAAGTGTACCCCTCCGCACCATCCATCCCCTCGCTCTCGTTGTGGGCCGCTGGACCCACTTTGGGTTAGATCGCTGAACTCTGGGGAGGCCATTCTGAGGCTTGAATTGGGCCTCGACACAGGACGTAAGCTCTCCCTTATTCCCCTCCGGGAAGGGAACGTAGGGGTTGGGAGTAGGCTAGGTGACAGGATAGGTTAGCCGAACAAGGACAGTACAGGGGGTTAGGGGACGATTTATAGTGGGGAAGTAAAAATAAAAAATATAAGTTGGGGCTAAATTGGGGTTTGACAAATTAAGGGAGTGGGTATAGACAGTGACAGGCAAAGGCGATAGGTTGGGAGGGAGACCGTAGGGTAGGTCCGAGCCCGCCTTCCGAGTGGCCAGCACCACCGCACTCCCTCCACCAACCTCCACTGAACGGCAAAGGCTGGCCAGCTTCATCTGCTGGCTGTGTTGCTGTGAGGCCTGTGCCGGCCCACTACATCTGCCGGCTGGCCGTGTTTTGCTTCAAGGCCTGTGCCGGCCACTTCATCTGCTGGCTGTGTTGCTGCAAGGCCTGTGCCGGCCCACTTCATCTGCCGGCTGGCTGTTTTTCTTCAAGGCCTGTGCCGGCCAGTTCATCTGCCGGCTGTGTTTGCCTGCAGCGGCCTTCTTCTGCGGGCTGTGTTTGCCTGATCACCTTTGCCATGCCATGCCCACTGCCCCTGTTCACCAGCCCCGTTCAATTTTGCTTTGCCCCCCCCCCCCTGATCATTTCCATGCGCGCCGGGATCATCGTAAAAGCAACAGTTTGCAAGCTGCAAGAACTGCCCTGTTGGCAGCTACAACACGGGCCTGCAGTGGCGGCCCGTGCACCGTGTTTGTGTTCATCCCTCCATTCGTTGTGTTCATTGCGTGTGCCACTTCAGCTGGCACGGAGACTGCGTTGGTGCAGCCCATGCACCGTTGTGGTTCACTGCGTTCAGTTCAAAAGGGAAGGCCTTGGACTGCGTGTGAGCAGCCGGCCACGTTCCCTGTCACTTGCATTGTTTGAGCCAGAGACTGCATGCGAGCAGCCTGGCTCCCTGCTAACTGCTTTCTTTTTGCAGAGTTCATTGATCCTGGGCCATGGTTTAGTGTAAAATTTGTAAGTTAAGGTTAAGATGTACTGTAAATATAAGTGCGCCCCCGGCATGTATGTCTTAGCGCCGGCAGTTTTATTTAAGTCGTCCGTGTGAGTGAGTTTGTTTAGGTAGTTACTCAGCCCTCAGGTTATTTATTTTGGGGACACGAATACCATGAATGTCGCACTCAGGGATCCGTAGGTAAAATGTACTAGGGGAAAACTACACA
>NC_140962.1:70267067-70299567 GCF_056783735.1 Eptatretus burgeri | reverse complement strand
AGCAGATGATCGGCACTAGAAAGTTTGCATTTTTCTGACCCAGATGATTCCGGGATTTTTTTTTTTTATCCTTGAAGTTTTTTTTCAACTCATCTTATCCTTCGAAATATCTGATCTGATCTTATCCTTTTATCTTATCCTTTTTTTTAACCTCTGCCACCGAAGGTGAAGGAGGTTATGTTTTCACCCCTTTCTGTCTGTTTGTCTGTCTGTCTGTGTACATGATATCTCAAAAAGTTGTGCAGAAGTTCAGTGTGTGACAGGGTTGAACTGACTAGATTTTGGTGAAGGTCCGGATCTGGATCCGACTACTAGAATTTTTAAAGTGATTCTTCACCATTGAGAGGTCGTGCCAAAAACGATATAGTACTGTATAGCATGATATTTCAAAAATGTATTGGGTCTGATATGTTCTCGTGGATCAGGCATTGCGGGGCAGAGGTATGTGCTCTACCAAGTGCCCTTATAGTTATTCCTTTGAGTTGTTCAATATCAGTGGTGTGAAGGTTAGCACTCAGGACTCTTGCTGGAGCCATGGTTGTAGTTTGGTGTGATGCTTGAATTAATGAAAGTCTGCAGACAAGCTGCTGTAGAGAATGCTTTCTCGACTACTTTATGTACTCCATTTGAAGCAGATTGTTGTACTCATTGTCCTACTGCATAAATTCCAGGTTTGAACAGATTTGTTCAAGAATGCTCTGAGATCAGCAGTTTTTTGCTGATTGATAAATGGCTTGAAGAGGATCATGAGATAGAAAAGCATCTTTCAAAAGCATGCAGGATTATCATCTTAAACGAACTATGGTAATTCCTCTGTTGTTTCCCTCCCTCCTCCTGTTTCACTGCCACCATGCTGGCTCCCAATTCCTCATCTGCCTTTCTGGGTAGTAAATAGTTCCAGTCACATTATATTTATCCACCATACAGGAAATAGTACAGTCTTCGTGAATTAAACAATTTAATAACCCTAATTTTAACACCCAATTTTAATTTTGCCTCCATGTTGCTGATTTAGTTATCCTGAAGAGAAACTGTCTTAACATAAATGCTAACATTCCAATCCATCCTTCTCTATCGATCCCGACTTGCCCTCTCCTGTATCTTTGGTTATCACCCCCAGCTGATGCATCCTCCATCTCTTTATACATCCACATAACCTCTATCCACACCCCCAGCCCATGACCTACACTGCCATCCCTGTGATGCACACCCACAAACTAATATAGCCTGTTTTTTGCAAACTTCACTCTCCCCCTCACTCCAGTCTCCATGTTCACCAGCTCTACCACATACCTAGCTGTGCACGTACACACAACCATTTTCATCTGTTCCAGCAACATCACAGGCTTTTTCTCCAATCTTGTGAAATTTTCCCAATATGTCTCAGAAAAGTACAGAATTTTCTTGCACAGGATATCCCAGTCATTCATCTCCCTCCCTGTATATTTGTTTACATCATTAACAGACCTGATGCTGATGTCAGTTCCGTTGTTGTCGTCAACATCAGAAGCTCCCTTTTCCATTGCTCTTGCCCTCCACTGTCCTCTTTGGTCTGGATGTAATATCTCTGAATCCATATCCCTCTATGTAGGAATGTCTTGTTTATGCATGGAATCTACCACCCTCACAACTGTGATGACTCAGCATATATGGCTTTGTAAGCAAACTTTCACTCCTTTCTAAATATCCATACAATCTCTCTTTTCCTAATCTGCAGAGGGTTTAACTGTCACAAATCCAGCTGTATATCCAGTCACAAATCACAAGTGTGTGTGTGTGTGTGTGTGTGTGTGTGTGTGTGTGTGTGTGTGTGTGTGTGTGTGTGTGTGTGTGTCTGTCATGTGTTGTGTTGTGCTGTATTGTCACCGAACTACTCCCTCAATGTTTTTGTGAAATCGTACCAAACTAACGGGCTACTCTCAGCTCTCCCGTGTGTCTGTCCTTCGGGTATTATTTTTGAAATAATAAAAAAATATATATATTTTTTCATTTTTTTTTTTCAATCTTCAATTTAAATTGCTTATAAAAATGTGTCATCATGAATATTACAAATAAATTTGCAAAATATATGTTTGAATTCTGCTCGGTGTAAATCATGACAACACCGCAACTCACAAACTTATCCTCAGTGAAAACAAACTTATCCTCTTGAGTGACATGTGGTGAGGTGTTTTGAATTGCACAGAGGCGGTTGTTTTGAATTATGTAGAGATGTGTTTTTCATAACATGGTGGTTACGTGCTGGTGAGGTGTTAATAATGTGGCGGTGACGTGGTGGTGTGTTTTTAAGACTCCATTTAAAAAAAAATTGTATACACTGTCGAGGCTCAAATGAGAGCGAACACACATAATGTACAACTAGGGGAGCAGAAGACAAGAGGGGTGGGAGAGGGAAGAAAAAAAACAGTGTAGAACAGAGACATGAGGACATCTGTGGAAGGGAGAGGGATGGGGCGGAGTACATATGTTAAACAAGATGTACACTATAGGGACTTTCAGGAAGGAAAGCAGGGAATTTGAAGGAGGTGGGTTTGGGATGGATTAATGGGGGTTGAAAATATCATGGCTTTGGATGGGGGAAGATAAGAGATGCTGGTGAACAGCTGTTTTGAAGACCTGGAGGGAAGAGTGGGATTGAAGAGTGTGGGAATTTGTTCTTGAGGGAATAATAGAGGAATGAAAGAGTAAAGGTGAGCAGTGATTCTTGATTTTGGTAGTTTTACCATAGGGGGGTTGCTGGCAGACCTTGAGCACCCTGTAGAAATATCCATCCATCCATCCATCGGGACGAAACTCTGTGCGGAGCGTTGGTGCTGCTTTAGCAGTCTCCTTGGCGAATGGGCACAATCCTGGACAGGTCACCACTCCAACACAGGATACCAGCAATCAGGCACTCATTTTGCCGACCTCTGAAGGATGACAGGCAGAGTCCAGTCAACCCCATCTGGTGTTAACTCAACAGCCAATGAGATTTGAATTCAGCATCTGAGGATCCCAAGCCCACCACCCAAACCATTAATTCAACACCAGACATACCTGTGGAAATATGGGGGGGGACATATCTCAGATAGAGCAGTGTGAGTTGGGGGGGGCAAGGCCGGAGAGGAGGGGGTAGAAGACAGAAAGACCACCGACCTGCCTGCGGTGAGAAAGTGAGAGACCCGAAGATCCTAAATGCCTTGGTTTCCACAGTGTCAAACCAAGAAAGGTGAGAGGTGAGAGCACCAGCCCAGAAGGGAGAGCAGTGATCCATCAGGTCAGCGAAGGAAGGACTTTGCACGATGGAGGATGCCCAGTTGGCGACTGGTTTTGGAGGCCAGCTTGGAAATATGGCTTTCCCAGGAAAAATCATGGGAATGATGAGGAAAAAAATAGCACGGTGAGGCAGAGGCAACATTTCTATGAACGAAAAGCACGGTGAGGCAGTGAGGCAGTGAAACCTTGAGTCAGTCCAGGAAGCCGTGAAGACTACATGTCGATTAATTACCTCCTGTTGGAATGATAATTCCCCAAGACCCTGAAGACGCCTAAAGACCCAAAAGACCCTGAGGAACCAAAAGACCAAGATAACCCCAAAAGTCCCTGAGGACCCAAAATACCCCAAGGACCCAGAAGTCCCCAAGGAACACGAAGACCCCAAAAGACCCTGAAAACCCAAAAAGACCCTGAAAACCCCAAAATATCCCTATGAATCAAAAGTCACTGAATACCCAAAAATACCCTGAAGACCCCTAAGACCCAAAAGTCCCCAACGACCCAAAAGTCCCCAAAATCCCAAAGACCCTAAAAGACCCTGAAGGTGCTGAAGGCCCCAAAGACCCAAAAGAGCCTGAAGACCCAAAAGACCATGAAGATCCCAAAGACCCTTTTGACCCCTTAGACCTTAACACTATTTAGACCCATTACACCCTTCAGATAGATTAGACAGCTTAGAACCTTGATCCTTCAGACCACTTGGACCTTTTTATATCACAAATAAATTAGAAATAAATATATCACCAATATTACAAATAAATTTGTGGAGAAGAACTTTTTGTAATACGATTGGTGTTAATCATGCAAACACAGCAAATATGTAGCGTAAAACCCTGCAACGTCATGTGGAGAGACGAGCATATTGAGCTGATCCATGCTAGTGTGTTTTGTGTGTGTGTGTGTGTGTGTGTGTGTGTGTGTGTGTGTGTGTGTGTGTGTGTGTGTGTGTGTGTGTGTGTGTGTGTGTGTGTGTGTGTGTGTGTGTGTAAAAAAAAAAAAAAAATATATATATATATATATATACAGATGTTTGGTACTACAGAACTTTAATATGGATACAAACAAACACAACATAATTGTGACCGAGGCTTTTCGTATAAAGCGTTTTATACGCGTATAAAGCACACGCCTTCACTTGCTGCGATATTTACCCTGAAGAGTGCAGCATGAAAGGCTTCGGTCACTATTATGCTCGGTTTGTTTGTATCAGTATACGTGTGTCTGTGTCTGTGTCTGTGTCTGTGTCTGTGTCTGTGTCTGTGTCTGTGTCTGTGTCTGTGTCTGGATTGAAAGACATATTCCAAGGGTTTGATCAGATTACGATTTTGGCAAAAGTTGGTCGAACACTTGGAATATGTCTTTCTTCCCCTTTCTCCCACCCCCGATCCAATCTTCTCCCTCCCACCCCAATCCCATCTTCTCCCTCCTGTCCCACCCCCTCCCAATAATTGTTTAACCCACTGACTGGTGCTGATGTGATTTTGCAGGCATGTTTATGTGGCAGATACACTAAATAAAGAAATAAAAGTTATGAACAGGAAAGAAGACAACTCTTTATCTCTGGAAAAGGTAAGGGGACGCATGATAATACATCTTCACAATTATAAACTGTGGTTTATTTTGAGCCAATCATTTATTTGTCTTCTGAGTGTACAGTATTTTCAATTGAAATTCCATCTCTTGACATCTTTTCATGAAAATAACTTCATATTGCCTATCTAATTAAAAGAAGAAGATGAGATAAACTACTATACAGTATTTGTTTCGTGTCATATGATCAAATAAATCATACTGTTAATACCTTCTCGCTTGGTTTAAAGCAGTAAAGTGAGATCCCGTTTAAGCCGAGTTAGTTGCGTGGTCACAGGTAAACGATTATATGGTGGGTCATCCTAACGAGCTCCAACAAGAGTGAAACCATGGTCGATGACTCCACGATCCTTTATTTGTGACCTTAGATTCTCATTCTTTTAAATAAACTTGATATGCACTGCTAAAGCTATCGAGTATGCACTAAAGGAAGTGAAGCGGTGTGCATGCGCTCACGGTTTAAATGCCATGATGCATTTAAACAGGTCGGAAGGTCGATATTTTGGTTTATTATTATGCCCAACCACAAGCTCACCTCCTGGTTGGTGAGGCAGTAAAGCAGAGGTAATGTTCTCGTGTGGCAGACAAACATTACTGTTCACAGATCGTGCAGTTTCTGCTGTGATTTAATGCAACTGTGCTTCACTGCTTTACCAAACTGGGCCCCAGCCCTGCATAGAATGTTTAGTTTGTTCCTAGCTTTGTGAAATCAGGCCAGAGACACAACCCTGCAATATAAGCTTTTTTTGAAAGGATAACACTGAACAACAAAAATTTTTTACTGGAGATGTGTAAAGTGATTTAGACTAATTTGGGTACGCTGATTTCAAAAATCATAACCGTTTTGCTGTATCACGTCAGGATTTTCAGTAACAGAAATATTCCCATTGCCTAGAAGTCAGGATTTCAATGAAATTTACAAAAATTCATTTATTCATTTATTTCATCATGAATGCTTCAAAATTATAGAAATTACAGAAAAACTCCACGAGAATGTAATTAAAAATGCTTTAGACATTTGGCTTTGCGTTTGTGCTGCTCTGTGTCAGTTTCACGATGCAGGAACCAGCAGAAATCGCCCATCATGTTCGGGTTGTGCCGCCCTTGGTAACGCGTCTCCATGAGTGAAATCTCTTGGTGGAATCGCTCGCCGTGCTCGTCCGAGACTGCTCCCAAGTTGTCAGGGAAGAAGTTCAGGTGCTGGTGTAGGAAATGGATTTTCAGGGACATCCTGGAGCCAAGTTTCCTGAAGGACTCCAGCAGCTGCTGCACTATTTCTTCATAGTTGTCCACGCGCTCGTTCCCCAAGAAGTTGTCCGTCACAGCTTTGAAGCTCCTCCACGCTGCCAGCTCTTTGGGGTTTAGAGTTGTCGGAAAAGTTTCGTCCTTCATAATCTGTCGGATTTGCGGTCCAACAAAGACACCAGCCTTGATCTTGGCCTCCGACAAGGTGTTGCCAAACTTTTCCTTGAGGTATAAAAACCCACGCCCATTCAGATCCATTGCCCGTGCAAAACTTTTCATCAAGCCGAGCTTTATGTGGAGTGGTGGAAGGAAAACCTTGGCTGGGTCGACATGAGCGACATGCTTCACGTTGTGTCGACCAGGTACATGCTCTTTTCGCTCTTCCCAATCTTTCTTCGTCCAGTGATTCTTGTCGTCTCTGCTATCCCAGAGACAAAGGAAGCACATGTATTTCGTGTAGCCTGACTGCAGCCCTAACAACAGCGCCACCACTTTCAAGTCTCCGCAGATGTGCCAGTTGAAGTCATTGTACTTGATGGAATCAAGCAGCTGCCGCATAGTCTCATAGGTCTCTGTCATGCCGAACGCGTGAGCCAGTGGGACTGATGGTTTCTCGTTGCCATTGTGGAGCAAAACAGCCTTCAAGCTGTTCTTCCCCGAGTCGATGAAGAGGCGCCAGTCTGCAGGATCGTGATCACACCCAAGTTCTTTCAACAGACCGTTGATGTCACTGCAGAATGTCATCGTGTCTTCCATCTCAAAGAACTCAGCCATGTCTCTGTGACGTGCTCTGAACAAGGATATCTTGGTGTTAGGTTCAAGTAGATTCCACTGCTGCAGCCTTGATCCAAGCAGCTCTGCCTTCGCCTTTGACAGCGAGAGATCTCTTACAAGATCATTTAAGTCTCCCTGGTTCAGAAGGTGTGATTCTTGAGTGTCGGGTTCAAAAGGTTCATCATCACCATCCTCTTCACCACTGCTTACAGCTATGTTCTGATCAGCTGGAGGTGTTGGAACGGGCTTCTCGTCATCATGAGGCACAGGTTTACGAGCAGAGACGCAGTCAGCGTACTTGATGTGACCTTTATTCTTCTTGTTGAAGCCGGCGATGCTTGTGCAGCAGAAATAACAATCATCATGATGATTCTGCGGCTCACGCCATATCATGGGCACCGCAAATGGCATGCTCGCGCGCTTGCCCACCAACCACTGAGTCAAGGTTGTGTGACAGCTTGTGCAGCAGATGTGTGGTGCCCAGCTCTGTTCTTGGTCCCCCACCTTACACCCGAAGTAGTGAAAGTAGGCGGCCTTCATTTTCACTGCTGTAGATATACTTCGCTGTTGATCTTTTTTGGTATACCGACCACAGACATTACAGAAGTTGTCAGGATGATTGGTACAGGAACGCCTACTCATCTTTATCTGAAAGAAAGAAATATAACACAAGTTAACAACAATTGTACGAAATAGACATGTTAAAGACATATGTAAATTTCATTGAAATCCTGACTTCTAGGCAATGGGAATATTTCTGTTCCTGAAAATCCTGACGTGATACAGCAAAACGGTTATGATTTTTGAAATCAGCGTACCCAAATTAGTCTTAATCACTTTACACATCTCCAGTAAAAAAATTTTTTTGAAATTTGTTGTTCAGTGTAATTCATGCAAAATTATGAGGCTAAAGAGTTTAATAAAACCCAACATCTTCTTGAGTTTAATCAATGAAGAGAAATAAGAAGATTAGCAAGTTGTTCCTTCCAAGGAGAGGATTTGAAAGGATGTGATAATAGGATTTATTGTTACATTTCAATTCTCAGAACGGCTTTAAATTTTGTCGCTCACTCTGCTGTGAAAGATGCACTCACGACTAAAAATGAATTGTCGTGAAGAATTGCTCAACTTGAGGTATATAATCAACAACAAAATACAAAAGCGAGTTTTTGATGGAGT
The DNA here is from genome assembly GCF_056783735.1 of Eptatretus burgeri. Lineage (NCBI taxonomy): Eukaryota > Metazoa > Chordata > Myxini > Myxiniformes > Myxinidae > Eptatretus > Eptatretus burgeri. The sequence goes on along the minus strand of NC_140962.1, from coordinate 70,291,524 downwards.
CAGAAAAGTCATTTCTGGAAAGCAGAAAAAAGATTCGTTTTCATGCTTTTGCTTGGGGAATGTCAGCCTTTATGAGGATCATTCATGAGAAAATGTCATCAAGAGCTATACACTCTTTGAAGCATGGTGCAAGTCAGCAAGTTAGGCATGGAGATAGAGCCTTGAATACCATTCCACAGAAAGCTTCTGTTATCACAGCTGTACGCCAGATCATGTTAAAAGGCCAGGACCTATCTAGAGACACAACCTTGCAATATCTTGTTTTGGTTTCTTGACCATGATCCATTGAAGTGGAAGATTTAATGACCTTCCTTACTAATAAAACCAGACTAACTACTCTGTAGTAAAGTGGACCATTTGTTCCACTGAATCCCGAGAAAGTTTTGGAGGTAATACCTCGCTCATGCCTAAAATACTATGGAGCTCCTCCCTCTTCCATTCATCCATAATGGCATAATCATTCACACTTAGCAGATGCCTCTTGGCCAATGAAATTACACATTAACTCGCATGTCAGTGGAACATCTGAATGAATATTTTGCATTGCAGCTGTGTTTTCAGAGATAACTGATAAACAACGGTTTTTTATGAAGGAAAGGTCTTCATGATTTTTATGTTCTTCTGAGGTCATGTTCCAAACAAGTCTTAGCGAATATTCTCTAGAGTTCAGCAGGTTAATATGACGTGCTCGTTTTTGATTGAAGCTTTTAAAGCAGGGTTTTGGTAAAGAAGTCTACTCCCAAAGTTGATGGAATACACAAGTTATTAATTTGTGATTTTTCTTGCAAGCAGGTTGATAGGCTTCGGCTTCATTATATTTTTAGGGACACTAGTGTTGAGAGTTTATTGCCAGATAACGTTTGGGAGCGAACCCCATTGAAGCTTTATTTCACTTTCACCAAGACCATAGGACAATCCTCATTCAATTATCATAAATTTCTTAATACATCTCTTAGTATAGATGGAGTAAAGGACATTTTGGAAACTGGCTGTGAATGTTCATCTTCCCCTTTTTTATATGGTTTGAATATCATTAGTAATAGTGAAATTAGGGATCTGATGAAAATGGGAGCTAAATATAGGGAACCAGTAACTCAACCTTGGAGCTGCATTAGGTCTTCAATTGTGGATTCTCTCTAATTTTGTAAACAAAATGTGCAATAAGTAAGTTATCTGTTAACAGTTTTAATGCCTGATTTAACAGAGTTGTGGAAGTCCTGGAGAATAGGATTAAGTTTAGTCGTCAGGGCTTGCTTTCACTGGGTCAGTCTGGGCCAGTGTTGAACCAGCCGAGTGTTCGTAAAGACATTCGGGCGCTCCATGATAGCTATGTAATAGCTCCGGCAGAAAAGGCTGCTTATAATTTTGTTGTGATTTGTAAATAGTTTTATGTAGAGGTTTTATTAAGAGAGTTAGGCATTGGTATGGTTAATTTCACTGGTAAAGGAATGTCATATGGTAAAGGAAATAGTACATACTGTATATTCCTTGTCATAAGTCACTCCAAGATATTATATCTGAGCATCAGGAAATATGAGTTAATAATTTCAGTATTAAATATAAAGAGATAAATATTTGAAGTCCTCGGCTAAGTTTTTATGTGTCAGGCTTGATAGAGCATTTTTTCTAAAAAGACATACTCAAGCTTTCACTGTTTTGATAAGCAAAGGTTGAAGGATGCTGTTAATTTTACACTTTTGTGTGTTATGGCGGGATAATGCTTAAATAGGTTAAGGGTATTCCCATGGGTGGGAATTGCAGCCCCCTCCCTACCAGCAGACATTTTTCTTATTTTCTGTGAATTTTCATTAATACAGAAACTGATTAAGGAGAAAAAGAATAGGATTAAGCTTAAATTATCTCATACATGTCATTATGGTTTTTGAGCGACGGCTGGTTCTCTTCAAGGGGTCTCTGCCGACTTCTCAAAGATAAGTTTCAGGTCGTTGTTTGTCACGTTTTGACTTTATTTGGTTGCCTCCATGTATACTGTTATGTGTTCCTTGTTCGGTTTTGTTTCAAAATTTGTGCTATTTGGTGAGTTTTCTTCGGTCTTGTCATATCGGGTTTCCCTGAGGCCTACCGGTCTTCACGTCTATGTGCACAATCGTGTTTATTGTATTTTCTCCTTATTACCATCAGTTTTTATTTTCTCCACCTTGTACCCCACGTAATCACGTGACTTCATGTACCGACTCTTCTTCCTCCTTCCTCCTCTGCCGATCTACCATCTTCCTTCGACTTTTGCCGACCCACATTCACCATATACCTCCACCATTTTTCCTTCAACCTTTCCTTTACAAAATCTTACCGAATCTTTAAAAAAAATTCTTTATATCTTTTAATTTCTCACCTGACATCTCCCATAACCACATGATTTTGCTACCCCCTCTTCCTCTTCCTGGAACTATCGCCGACCTATCATCTTCCTTCTCCTTTAGCTGATCAAAATTCACCATGCACCTTCACAATTTTTTTCTTCAACCTTTCCTTTACCTAATTTTATCTAACCTTGATAAAAAAATAAAAAAATTGTATCTTAAAATGTTTCAACTTCCTTTTTCACAAATGTGGTTCTCTCTCTGTATTGTCATAATTCACTACACTTCTTCTTCTAAAGACTGTTTTCATTTCGACCTTTCCTTCATCCCATGTCTACAAAGTCCCATTGTTACAAAGTTTCTTTTCTCCATTCTCTTAATTCTTCTTCATTGCATCCTTCACGTAATGTCTTTAATCGCACCTTTGACCTAAAAAATTTAAAATTTTAAAACTTTAAATCCCCCCCTCCCCCAAATTTTAAATCCCAGTTTGCAATGCATGTTCGTGTTCCATCAATCGTCCTGTTTTTTCCAACTTCAGTGCCAATTCACCACACCTCCTTAAATCTACCGCCTCTTAACTCCTCACCTTTTATACCCTCTCCTTACCCCTCCCATCTTGCCCCTCATTATACCTCTGCTCTTATCACCTCTTCACTCTCTTCTGCTTTAATATCAGTTCCTCCTTTGATGTCCAAAACTGTGTGGTGTTCTAACATCTGTTCTTGTCGAACAGATATCTCACTCTCTCAAACAGTACACTCAACATCTCAAACATGCTATTTCTTTCCTCTCATCACACTTCCCCTTCTTTCCAACCCCTCAAATATTGTGCCTCCCATTGCCTGCTCCCTTCTTCAACATACCACGACCGAGTCTCATCCTTCTCCTCTCCCCACATCTCCCATCTCCCTCCTGCCCCTTGTCCATGCCTGCTCTCATCATCTTCCCTCCCTCTCAAAACATCTTTCAAACTCTTCTCCCTCAAGTTTCCTCTCTCACCCTTCTCCCTCCAATCTACCCCCTCACTCCCCCTTCTCAAAGTACACACACACACACACACACACACACACACACACACACACACACACACACACACACACACACACACACACACACACACACACACACACACACACACACACACACACACACACACACACACACACACACACACATCCACAAAGGTGCCTCCTTCCCCCACCTTCTCTCTTCCATCTCATCAGTCCATCCCCTCCAATCTTCAACTTCCCTCTGTCCCCTCTCTTATTACTCCCCACTGTGCCTCATCCCATCACCACCGAGCCTTTTCTCCTCCTCATCCGGTCCTCTCCCCAAGCTCTTCTGAAATTCCTCACACTCTGTCAACAATGCCCCTTACCTCCCCCCCCCTCCTCCTCTCTCATCCTACCCTTCCCTTCCCCTCTCCTCTCCTGCACCCAAAGCCTCCACCTCTCCCTCTTCCTTAACAGTGTGGACCTCAAATACCATCCACCAAACAGAGATGACTCCATTTACACCTCACTATCTGAAAACATGAACCAACTTCTATCCTCTTATCCCAACTCTCTCTCTCTCTCTCTCTCTTCCTCATATGTGGCGACTTCAATTGTCATCATGACAGTTGGCTGGGTGTGGGTAGCTCCCTCACTTGCCATGGCACTTTAGCAAAAGACTTCTGTGACTCATTGGGACTGACACAATCTGTCAACTTCCTAACCTGGACCTCAACCAACAACCTGGACCTCCATTTCTTCTGGATCTGATTTTGACAAATTTCCCTGAAAAATGTCCGCTGTTCTTCCTCTGCTCCAATCGGTTCATCTGACCACATGTTTGTCAAAGTAAACATCTCTCTGGCTGTTATTAGGGAACCACCTCAGTGCTGTCGAGTCTGGCATTTTCACTCAGGCCGGCTGGCAGGGACTTCAACCAGCCATCAAACTTCTCGAGGAGGAGGAGATAAGGACCATACTCTGTACAGAGCATTGGTGCTGCTTAAGCAGTCTCCTTGGCTATTGGGCACAATCCTGGATGGGTCGCCACTCTGACACAGTATACCAGCAGGCTGGTACTCATTTTGCGGACCTCGGAAGGATGACAGGCCGAGTTAACCCCACCTGGTATTAATTCAACAGCTGAGCGGGATTTGAACTCAGGACCCTCAAATCTAAAGCTCACCACCCTAACCATTCAGCGAACACCAGGCATAAACTATCTCAAAAACTCCCCGCTCATCCTTCTCCCTGCAACTTTGATGATGATGTCCACAATGCCAGACATGAGATCAGGGTCATCTCCCAAGACATATCGTGTGCTTTCAATATGGTTTGGCACTCTGCCCTGCTCACCAAACTCTCTTCCTATGGTATCCAAGGACATCTACACTCATGGGTCGCAGACTTTGTCTCCTGTCGCAGTCAACATGTGGCCTTTAATGGAGTTCTCTCATCCCCTCTTCCTGTCCAGGCTGGAGTTCCTCAAGGCATTGTTCTGGGCCCTATTATTTTTGTAGTTTTCATCAATGATCTCTCTGATTCTCTGGAAAATCCTCTTTATCTCTTTGCTGATGACTCCCCCGCCCCCCCCCCCACCATACCACCTGTCATCCCTCAGATCAGCAATCAGCAGCCTCTTCACTCTCTGCAAATCTGGATAAAATCACAAGCTGGTCCAACACTTGGAACATGTGTTTTAATGATCACAAATCTTACTATGTCTCTCTGAAAGGACCATCTGGGAATCCCCTCCCCCCACCCCAATATACTTTCTCAACAATCCTCTTGAAGAAATCCTTTCATTCAAGCTTTTGAGCCTCATTATCAGGTCAGGTCAGGTATGGGAGCATGTGCCAGAACAGCACGTCGCTGCGTCCACTTTCCGCCGGTACTCCAGGGGCCTCCGTCTTGTCATCCCCCAGGCAGATGCCAGGCCCATCCCCATCTCCTTGAGATGATGGTCAACCTGCTGCAACCACGAGGCACATGGTCGGCAAACTGGCCTCCTCCACTCATGAGACTCCCTCGCTGAGAGAATCTGGTGAGCAGGATCAGCTTCAGGAAAACGAGCCGCATGTCCATACAGCCGCAGCTGACGCTCACGGACTATGCAGGTAACAAATCTCATCCGAGTCTCTCTCAGCAACCGCTCGTTGGACACAAAATCCGACCAGCGATAGCCAAGGATTCTCCGAAGAGACCTGGTACCAAAGGAATTAAGTCTCCGTCTCAGATCCTTGGTCAGAGTCCAAGTCTCGCATCCATAGAGCAAGACTGGAAGTACCAAGGACCTGAAGACTCGGGCTTTCGTCCTCCTGCACAGGTACCGGCAGCGCCACACCCCATGATCCAGTGAATCCATGACTCCTCAGGCCCGACCCAGACGTCTATTGACCTCTGACTCGCAGCCAGCAGAGACATGAATATCACTGCCAAGGTAAGTGAATCTCTCCACGACCTCAACATCCTCACCACAAACAGACACAGACAGGACAGCAGCATCCAAGATGTCACCGAAAGCCTGGATCTTAGTTTTGACCCAAGAAACCCGTAATCCCAGCAGCTCCGACTCCTCATTCAGCACCTCGAGGGCCCCCAAAAGGATGTCTAAAGTCTCCGCAAAGATGACTGCATCATCTGCAAAATCAAGGTCCGAGATCTTGACATTCCCAAACGATGCACAGCAACTTGATCTCTCCGACATCCTCCCTAAAATCCAGTCCATACAAGTGCTGAAAAGTGTGGGGGCCATTACACATCCCTGACGAACTCCAGTAACAACTGGAAATAAGTCAGAGATGGTACCACCACACTTCACAGCACTCTCAGTACCAGAGTAGAGTTCAGACATCAGATCGATCAGTTTTGGTGGCACCCCACGAAGACCAAGAATCCTCCAGAGGACATCCCAATTCACTGAATCGAACGCTTTACAGAGATCAACATAGGCTGCAAGCAGCCCCTGCCGAAACTCTTATTTGCATTCGGTGAGGACACGAAGGGCAAGGATACGGTCAATCGTTGACCTCTTTGGTGTAAAGCCTGACTGCTCTGGACGCTGGTGCTCAAGCAGATGGTGGCGAACCCCATCAAGAATTATCCGAGCAAAGACCTTGCCCGGCACTGAGAGCAGCGTCACCCCTCGGTAGTTGTTGCAGTCTTGGCGATCACCCTTCCCTTTCCAGAGAGGGACAACAAGGCCCCTCTTCCAGTCAGTTGGGATGATGCCTGTGTTCCAGGCAGAGCACAAAACTGCATGCAACGACATGAGTGCAGCATTTCCACCAGCCTTGAGAAGTTCAGCATGGATGCCACAGATCCCTGGAGCTTTGCCCCATTTCAACTGGTTCACCGCAGCCCGTGTTTCCACAAGCAAAGGTGGACCACAGTTGATTCGAGGGTCAGCAACAGGGATTGTAACACCCTTGACATCCGACTCGATAGTTGGGGGATCAGCCTGGTACAACCGCTCAAAGTAACCGGCCCAGCAGGCCTTCACTTCAGACTCCTCTGTCAAGAGCCTACCACTCTCTGCTCAAACTGCAGTGCTCCGAGGGATGGGCTTGGATGAACGTAATGTGCGAATTCCCCTGTAAGCGGGACGAGAATCACCTGTCCACAGGTGATGCTCTACCCCTTCACAGATTCCTCGCACATAGGCCTCCTTGTCCACCCTCAGTGCACGTACAGTTTTACGCCTCAGCTCCCTGAACAGCTCAGCTCTGCCATTCAGCCTGGCCCTGCGACTCTGGTCAATGGTATCCAGTGTCCCTTGAGAGACAAAATTCTTCTTTGCCCTGCGGTGAGCTCCAAGGCATCCACCGGCAACATCAAGGACGGTGGTCTTGAAGGCGCTCCACAACTCTTCAGGACCCCCCAAAGCACCCAGTCCCCCCAAGTGTCCACTCAGTCTGTTCGCAAACTCCTCAGCTACTCTCTCATCCCTGAGCTTGCCAACATCCAGCCTAGGCTGGGATGGTACCATTCTCCAGGATTTAAGGTGCAGCTTTAGAGTTGCCACAACAAGCCTGTGGTCAGTATTGAAGAACTGAGCACTCCGGTAGACCCTGCAGTTCTGGATCATCCTCCAACGACCGTCAATGAGGACATGGTCAATCTCCTTTGCCACACCGCCAGCGTTGGAATACCAAGTCCAGCCATGAGCTTGTGGGCGCTGAAACCATGAACCAGCCACCCTCAGTCCATGACTTCTTGCAAAGTCAAGGAACTTAGTGCTATTCTGGTTCATAGTTCCTGACCCATGGGGACCAACACACACCTCATAACCATCCCTATCAGTTCCAGTCGATGCATTGAAATCCCCCAAGACTAGAAGTGTATCTCGTCCGGGGCACTGATCAACCACAGACTCGAGTGTGGCGTAGAATGCATCCTTCACGGTGAGATCACTCGCCTCAGTCGGAGCATAAACAGAGACCAGGGAAATGACACCTAAGGAGTGACGAATCCTTAATCTCATAATACGCTTGTTGACCGGTGTTACCTCAATTATCATTGGGGTCAGCTTATTGGACATAGCTACAGCAACTCCTTGGGTATGGTAACCATCAGAGCGACCAGACCAATAGAAGGTGTAACCACCCACCATTATCTCGCCGCAATCCGGTCTCCGAACCTCAGAGAGTGCTGCAATCCCGATGTCCAAACGCTTGAGCTCAGATGATAACAGAGACAGGTGATCATCCTCTCTTAGGGATAGGACATTCCAGGCACCCACCCGAAGGGACTGCCTCAGGTTAACCCAAGGAGACCGCCGTCTGGTGGACGACACCTCAGCACCACTCCGACACACTCTCCCGCAATCTGACCCAGGGATGTTACCCCGTGGTTTCCCTCCTATCATCAAAGATTGGGGGTCCCGAAGGCTTTGCCCCAATCCCGTTATCCAGTGAGCTGCCCTGCGAAGGGAAGCTGCACAGGAGGTACTCCCACGGAGTGGGTTTTCAGATTTTTTTGCGTTTTGCGGAATGAAGGGTTTTACGGTGGCCGGAGTGCAAATCCTGCCACCAACCTCCTAATAAAAAAAGTAACCCAACTGCAGGAGGACATCCGCAGACACAGTTGGGCACTAGATATGGATGGCCGTTGGCTCACAAGGAGCTCCTCCGCCCTTTGACAGGTTTTGTTTTTAATCCTGCTGGGTGTCCATATCCAAACACCCTCCTCACCAGAAAACCTGGTTGGGGAGACGGTTTAGTCGCCGACAACCCGACCATGGAACAGGTTAGTACAGGTTTACATGGTACCTGTAGCAGGTCACAGATCGAACCTGACCTGACATAAAATTATCTGCCATGATCTTTCCTGGGAAAGCCACATTTCCAAGCTGCCTCCAAAGTCAGTCGCCGATTGGGCATCCTCCATCATCCTTCCTTAGCACAACTGAGCTTCTGTCCACATATAAAGCTTTCTTCCGCAGCCTGATGGAGTGCTGCTCTCCCCTCTGGGCTGATGGCTCCAGGCCTCTTACCTTTCTTGGCTTGACGCTGTGGAAACCAAATCATTTAGGATCATTGGTATCTCCCGCGATGAGGCTGAGTCTTTGGGTCTCTCACTCTCTCAATGCAGGCAGGTTGGTGGTCTTTCTGTCTTCTACCATATCTTCTCCACCCACACCCCCACCCCCTTACTCTGTCTGTGATCTGTCCACTCCATATTTCCACAGGGCGCTCAAGGTCAGTCATCAACCCCCTTTTGTTAAAACGAATCACTGCTCACCTTCATTCTTTCAGTCCTCTTTTTCCCCATCTTTGGAACAAACTCATGCATTCTCTTCAATCTCACTTTTCCCTCCAGGTCTTTAAAACAGCTGTTCACAACCATCTCTTATCTTTCCCCAACCAAAACCAAAATATTTTCTACCCCCGTTAATCCACCCCAAACCCACCTCCTTCAAATTCCCTGCTTCCCTTCCTGAAAGTCCCGTAGTGTCCATCTTGTTTACCCCATGTACCCCACCCCATCCCTCTCCCTTTTGATCCGGATGAAATGTTGTGCACAGGTTCGGTGTGTGACAAGGACAAACTGATTAGATTTTGGTGAAGGTCCGGATTCGGATCCGACTACGAGAATTTTCAAGCGATTCTTCACCATTCAGAGATAGTGCTAAACCGATATATAGCATGATATCTCAAAAGGTTGTGGACAGGTTGGGTGTGTGGCAGGGAAGAATTGATTTGATTTTGGTGAAGATCGGAATCTGGATCTGGATATGAGAATTTTTTTTTATTTTTATTCTTCACCATTGAGAGACAGGGTCAAAAAGGATATATAGCATGATATTTCAAAAATGTATTGGGCCCGATATGTTCTCGTCGATCAGGCATTGCGTGTCAGAGTTATGCGCTCTACCGAGTGCCCTTCGAGTTATATCTGGCTTCTTCTTGCGACTACTATGCAGTAATTGGTCGTTATTTTGATTGATTTCCTATGCATTAATGCAACTACAATGGCTACTGCTGTAAACCATTTACTTGTTACCCTCCACAAATCTAAACTCAATGCTCACCTCCATTTTTTCACAAACTTTTTTTCTCGCTTGGGAGTTATCTTTCTGAGTTTGTTGTCTCAAGCTCTTACAGAATAGTGTCTGCTGCTCACTGACACCTCGTGGTTTTCCCATTTCCACGAATGAGCTAAACTACACCTGCTGAGACCTTATTCCCAACCTTATCCCACAATACTTGTGCTGTGATGCATCCATTTGTTTTTGTCCCACAGTTTTCCTTTTTGCCACCCATTTTGTCTGATGATCTACGTATTTCTCCCTTTATTTCTGCTCAAATATGGAATGCATTTTGCAAAGAAATATTATTGTCACAATGTCCATGACAGGTGAATTGTTTTGCAATCTTGTTATTAATTCTGCTATCATGAATTGACAGGCTTTCTCATTCGCCTCTTTCAGCTTTGCAAAATTATCTGCAAGGAATTAAATACTTTGGCTACTCAATCTCAACATCATTGAAATTTTTAGCTTACCTGGAACGTTGTTCCGGGGAGCTTATGGGATGGCACGCCGTCCGTCCATCCACAAATACTTGCAACTTCTTCTCTGAAACTGCACACACGATTTTGATGAAACTTTATCAGAACCTTTATTACCCTGTATGTACTAAAGTTTGTTCATGGCATTAAAAAAAAGATCAGGCCCTAAAGGGGTCTATGGGGCTACCCCACCCCCCCCCCCAAAATAGATATTTGCTTTCTTCTCAAATGACACACACAATTCCGATTGAACTTGACTACCAACCTTCATCACCCGTGATGTACCAAAATTTGTTCACAACATAAAAAAACAATGCGGGTTAAGGTGGTATAATGGGGGGTTGCCCCCCAAAATATGTGTTTGGTTTCAATGAAACTACATACACAATTCCGATGAAACTTGACCATCACTTTCATCACTCATGACGTACCAAAGATTGTTCACGACATTCAGAAAATCAGATTCTATGGGGATGTGCGGGGGTGGGGTTGCCCCCAAAAATAGGTATTTTCTGTAACATTGGTTCATTGATACATTTTGCTGATTCCATCCCACGTTAAATTCCTTCCCAGTATCATTATTCTACCAGGTGAGAGACCATAGGTATTGCTCCGATATGTTTACTAAATCGTTTCTTGTCATTTTTTTCTTTGTGAGATACGGCTTGCTTGTTCAAGATTAATTGTCTTATTGATTTTCAAATCACAGGTCATTAAATTACACGTCCATCCTGACAATATTGAGGTCGATCAGGCAACTGGAAGTCTTTGGGTTGGTTGCCTCCCAAACATTTGGCCATTGGTTTTTTATGGTAATTAGCTTCTTCCAGGATCAGAGGTAAGATTGCCTCCTATTTCCTGAAAGAGTTATCCATAAACTGCTTTTTTCAATCAATGATGCTGTTGTAAGGTGATTCATGTACCAAAATGAATAATACTTTTCCAATGTAACAGGTTGTGCATATCGATTGTCCTTTCTCTGCCAAGCCCATTCATTGCGACCACAATATATTCCAACAATGGCTCAGAGCTGCAGTCCTCCAGTGTTGCGGCAATACGTGGATCTCACCTTCTTATTGGGACGGTTTTTCATCGTATGATGCGCTGCACTCTGCCCATAATTCCTCTTGAATGTTGATGATCATTGCTACAACATGCTGTCCTGTTTGGGAAATATAGCTTTATGGTGAATTTAAATGATGGTGAATTTATGGTGAATTTTAATTATGGTGAATTTAATTTTTGAATCTTTCACAACAGGATCGTTCAAATTTGATCGATTTTTGCTTATAAAAGTTCTAGTGGATTAATAAACACAGTATAGAGATTAATCATTTTTGTGGGGAATTCAAAATGTTTTTTGGTCTTTCACTAATTACAATAATCATCCGTTTCCTGTTTTAATGCATGCACTGAAAATCAAGATGGTGGTGACAGAAATAAGAAAAAGCATGGAATAACAAATACATATTAAAATTCTGGTTAATGAAAACATCAAGCATGTTGAATTTTCCATACGATTGGCTGTATGAAACTATGGTGATGATGATTGTATGGTGATGATAACTTGTCAAAGACATCTTAATTTAATTGGTGAACATAGTTTAAAGAACAATGTGAAGTTGTACAGCATGAACAAAATGGTGAAATTTCAAATACCTGAAACAAATGTCAAAGAAATTTCTATGTTATCCTATACATTTGAACATTTATTGAACAAACAACATAAACAAATACATACAAACACATACATATGCGCATATCGAGGACCTGGACTCAGACTTGCTCCAGATCTCTGAAATACATGGAGAATTTTAGTTCCTTATGTAGTGTTCAGTGAGACACAGCTCTTTATCATTCAAAACGCTAGTGTCACAGTTTGTCAGGTTGATGTATTTCCAGATGGAAATCATTTTCAGCTTTTGTGCAGATGGGTCAGAGAGAGGAAGAAGGGTTGGAGAGAGGAGGGAGGGAGGGGAAGTGGACAGGGAGAGAGGCAGATGGGTTAGAAAGAGGGAGAAATGTCAGAGAGAGAGAGAGAGAGAGAGAGAGAGAGAGAGAGAGAGAGAGAGAGAGAGAGAGAGAGAGAGAGAGAGAGAGAGAGAGAGAGAGAGAGAGAGAGAGAGAGAGAGAGAGAGAGAGAGAGAGAGAGAGAGAGAGAGAGAGAGAGAGAGAGAGAGAGAGAGAGAGAGAGAGAGAGAGAGAGAGAGAGAGAGAGAGAGAGAGAGAGGCAGAAGGATGAGAGAGAGAGGGAAAGGTAGGGAGGGGTGGGAGGAAGTTTTATGGTGGTGGAGGGGGTTTGGTAGGAGGATAGCATGAGCAGAGGGCAAGGGAAGGCAGGATGAGGAGAGGGGTGGTGTAGGCAGTGCAGGGGGGGGGGAGGTAGCTTGAGTCGGGTGGAGGCTGCATGAGGGGGACAGCGCAAGGGGTGGAGACAGCATGAGGGGTGGAAGCGCTCTACGGTGAGGATACGGCAGCCGTACGCCCTCTGAATTGACAGAAACGTGCGGCGGCCGCAGAGTTTCTGAGGTGGCCTTAGGGTGGCCCTACGCCATTTGGCTATATTTTACAGGCCATAAGGTTGCCGTGGAATTATAACACGGACTTATAACTTTTTTTCATTTCTACATTCGCCGCAGCAATTCGACAAGCCGAAACAAAAGAACTGGTAAAAAAAAAAACCTACTCGTTACCGCCCGTCTGGCCGCACGTTCGCCTTAGGGCCCCCTGCGGTCGCCTTGCGCCTGCCTTGAAAATTCTATGGCCTGAAGGTCACCGTGCGACATCAAATCAAAGACTGTACGGCACCCCACGTTTTCGGTCTCCACAATTTATAAATATAGTCCGGGAGCAGAGAGGGTTAACCCTGCATTGTTGTATTAAGTTTTTTTTTATCCCCCAACACGTGGCGGAAGGGGGATATTGTTGTCACCCAGGTCGTCCGGCTGTCCGTCTGTCCGTCAACATTTATAGCTGTGAGTGCGATAACTCAAACTGTTCGCCATATCGATTTGAAATTTGAGTCACACATGTACCACCTGAAAAGGAAGAACCCTATTGATTTTGGGCGTGGCCGGATCCAAGATGGCCGACTGGGGCGGCTATCTTGAAAAAAATGTTTTTTGTAATAAATGGAAAACCGCTTATCTGATTTCAATTATTTTTGGTTACTACGTTCCTCACCCCTGGGGAACTTTTTGGAGATGATGACCAAATGGTGTCTTCTTTCCAATTCACCTCCCTCATTATCTGGAATATGTATGACCTGTTTCATTCAATGGCGGGGGATTCCCCATCTCTGATGGTATATTTTTATTTACTGTTGATTTTGGTAGCCAAGGGTCTCTATTTTCAGAAACTGCTTGATGACATGTTGTCACCCTTGAGCAATTTGAGAAATTCAATATGGCATCTAAGATGGCCACCATTACCTATAAATGACCATAACTCCCTAACTATTCACCCTAGGAAGGTGATTTTTGTCTCTATACCTAGGTATGGGCCCTTAGTCTGCATGCATGCAGCAGGTTGGAATCTGATCTGGATGACATGATGGATGAGGACACTCAAAGCAAGGTGGTGACAACACACAAAGAAGAGGCAAATCCAGGATCGCTGAAGACAAGAGAGACCGAGATGGAATCAGACACAAACTCGACACTTGCATTAATCCTTTTGATTCTGCGGCACACACCAGTGGTATAATCAATGTAGTTAGAGGCCAAATTGGTTCAACTGAAGTCAATGTCCACAATGCTGTCACAATCGGGACTGAACAAATGAAAATTTTCGAAAGTCGGTTACCACAGGGATTTTATGAAACCATCACGAAGAAGGTTGTTACTATGGAGCATGCAAGGAAGCATGTGAAGGTCGGAGCTGCAAAAGTATTTGATACCAATTTGATTTACTCAAGGGTGATTGGCCTACAGGCTAGTGGGTGGGGCATTGACATTAAGGATGTGCTTGGTCATGAACTTGCACCAGTTCCAACGTCCATGTTTGATAATACTGGATATGTGAGGATTGTGAAATCGAAATCTACCTTGAAGAAAATTCCCCAAGTTGAGGTGTCTGATAGAGTTGCTGGTGGTGCAAATGTTAGTGTGCTCGATGGCTCAGCAATACTCTGGGTAGTTCCTTGGCCTGCTGATGGGTCTGTCAAGGACTATACAGCGAACTTCAAATATGCCATAGGAAAAAGGTTATAGGTCGAGGACGTGTATCTGATATTTGACAGATACTATGATTACAGCACAAAGAGTGTTACCAGAGGATCTAGGGCAACTGGTGTCAGTAGGGTTCATCATTTGCAAGTCAACAGTAAACTTCCAGCACAGAATATTCTACTAGCCTCTTTCAAAAACAAGAAGCAACTGATGCAACTGATAGTTGATGATCTAGTCCAGGATAAGAAGTTTCACGAGGACAGCACACGACATCATAAGTTAGTGGTAACAGGAGCAGATCCGGTGCCAATCGAAATCAGTGAAGGTGGAGTTGTCATCTCACGGGCAGATCTGGCAACTTCACACGAAGAAGCAGATAACGTCATTGTCCAACAGGTCTTGAGTTGTGCCGTGGAAAATGCAGAAAGCAAAATCACTGTTGTTGCCGATGACACTGACGTCTTTGTACTGTTGCTGCATTATCATCACATGGCAAATCTCAAGAATGTTGCATTGATGGAGTCTCCCATCAAAGGAAGGACGGTGGTTGATATAGGCAAAACTGTGCAGAAGCATTCTGAGATAGTCGAAGGAATACTCCCGGCACATGCACTTTCTGGCTGTGACACCGTTGCCTCCTATTTTGGAATTGGAAGGGCCACTGTACTCAAAAAACTTCGATCGGGGCATTCACTTAACTTGTTGGGTGTACCAGGGCATTCTATGGAATCTGTTATTCAACAGGCTACCGCCTTCACTTCCACGTGCTATGGACAAACAAACTGTAGTACAATGTCAGAGACAAGGTTAAAGGTATAGCTGTCAAAAACAGGCAAAGGGTCATCAACACCAAAGCTGTGTACCTTGCCACCCACAACTGAGGCATTCAAGGAAAATGTTAAATGAGCTCGCCATCAGGCTTTGGTATGGCAGTCACTGGAAGCGCAGAATCCACCCGAGTTGGACTCAACGGAATATGGTTGGGTAAAGTATGACCAAAACAAGTCCCTTCAACCAGTCACCCTCCCTGATGAAGTCGAACGAGCCCCAGAGATGGTACTACGTCAAATAAAATGTGGATGCCACAGTACTACTCCATGCAGTTCACGTGCTTGTAGTTGCAACTCTGCAAACATGAAATGCACAATATTTTGCGCCTGCTATAATCAGGGTTGCTGTAACCCGACATCATGGTTGATTGCATGTCTTTGCGATGCACATAGGCAACACAATGTACAACAGTGTAAATTATTTGGTGAAGTGGTAGCTGTGCTGTATCACGTGATTGGGTTTTTTGTATATCGTGACTCGCCCGCTAGGGGTGGCAGTGATGTACATCCGGACGCACAATAAAGTGGAGTTACTGCTACGCTCTCGCTCCCCATGTTCCGCTGTGCCTCGGACACCACAATTGTCTGACGAGGATGTTGAGTGGACGAGTCACGGCGCACAGTCAGGTGCCCGTTTTCGTCGGAGACGACTTCGAATTGTTTTCAGAACAGTTGGGGTGCCATTTCCACGCGAATGATGTGGTCGACGAGAGCAAACAGAAGTCGATCTTGCTCACCTCGCTATCGGCGGGACATTATCGACTGCTGAGTGATTTGGTGGCGCCGGACAAGCCTAATGATGACCGGCTGTCGTTTCAGGACATTGTGCGGAAGATGAAAGCACACATGGTGCCGGAGAAGTCATTACAGCTGGCTCGATACCAGTTTGATCTCCTCGTGAAAGGTATGGAGGAGCACGTCGCTGATTTCATGGTGCGAGTGAAGCATTCGTCCGTGGCCTGCAAGTTCACGGCAGAGGAGCGTCCAGCTCGGCTAAGAGATCGTTTTATTTCTGGTTTCCAAGATGCGAAAATGGTGTCGGCGTTTCTACGGCTGAAGGGTGAAGCCATTACATTCACCTCAGCGGTCGACACTGCAACAGCTGTCGAGCAGACTCTCGGAGATGTTCGGGCCATCACCGGCCACAGCATGCCGGATGGCCCGGGGTCCCACGCGGTGTCGCGAGCGCCCCGGGAAGCACGCACGACCTTCGTTGCGGGCCGGGGCCAGACGTCGCCGCGCGGCCGCACGAGCGGCAAGGTGACCCCGCGGACGTGTTTAGGATGCGGAGGTCGACATCTGCGCCGTGTGTACCCGTTTAAAAACACCATGTGTTTACATTGTCACAAGGTGGGTCATCTGAAGCGTGTGTGCCGAGGGGCGTTGGCCACCGTTAAGGTCATGGACGGCGATGTGCGAGGCGACATCGGCGACTTGGGGTGGAACCGGCAGCCGTTGATGGGCCCGTTTTCAATTGGCCCTGCAGCGGCGCACCTGATGACGGTGGAAGTCGAAGTGAACAACACGCCGATCACGTTTCAGGTTGATACGGGAGCGGCGGTGTCGATCATCGGCGAACAGACCGCGCGTAGACTCAACGACCTGAAGCTTATCAGGTCCGACCTCACACTATTCACGTACACCCGTGAGAAGAGAACGCCAGTCGGGATGGCAGTCGTTTCTGTGCGGTACCAAGGCCAGGTCGCCACGCTTCCGTTGTACGTCGTGCGGGGGAGAGGACCGTCTCTCCTCGGCCGAGACTGGCTGACCCGCATCAGGCTAGATTGGGCCGCCAATCACCGTGTGCAACCCGTGCCGAGCCGATGGGAGGATCAGTTGGAGAAGATTCTTCAAAGACATCAAGGTTTGTTTTGCAACGACCTTGGGAAACTCAAGGGCGTGGAGGCAAAGCTCTTCCTGAAGGAGGGGGTGGTTCCTCGTTTTTGTAAACCACGACCTGTACCGTATGCCCTGCGGGACAAGGTCAAGGGTGAACTTGATAGGCTTGAGGCCTGTAGAGTGATCGAACGGGTGTCGTACTCAGATTGGGCCACCCCGGTCGTCATGGTGCTGAAACGGAATGGATACGTCCGATTGTGTGGGGACTTCAAGTCCACGGTTAACCCGGGGCTCAGCATGGAGCAATATCCATTGCTGTCAATCGATGAAATATATGCACGATTGGCGGGGAGTCAACACTTCACGAAGCTTGATCTGCGTGATGCATATTTTCACCTGCCGATGGATCCCGGGAGTAGCGACCTTTTGACAATCAACACGTGTCAAGGGCTCTATCGATATACCCGACTCTGTTTTGGGATTGCTTCGGCCCCGGCCTTGTGGCAGAAAGCCATGGATCAGGTTTGCATTGGCCTGCCCACTCAAACCTACCTGGACGATGTGCTCATTGTGGGGACAACGGCGGACGAGCACCTTGCGAACATTTCCCAAGTGCTGACGAAGCTAGAAGCGTGAAGCCTGCGCTTGAACAGAGACAAGTGTGTGTTCTTCAAGCAGCGCTTGGAATACCTCGGGCACACCATCACGCCGGAGGGGCTGTTGAAAGGCCTTGGAAGGTGGAGGCGATTCAGCACATGCCACCGCCTCGCGACAAGACGCAGCTGCGCTCGTTCATTGGTATGGCACAGTATTACCAAAGGTTCGTGCGCGGGCTCAGCTCACAGCTTGCGCTGTTAACGTGGTTGCTCAGGAAGGAGAGCGCTGGGCCTGGGGGTCTGCACACCAGGCGGCGTTCGACCATGTCAAGCGGCTGCTCACAGAGGATACGGTCCTCGTGCACTACGAGCCTGCGTGTCTGCTCTTATTGGCATGCGACAGCTCTGCATATGGCATCGGGGCAGTGCTCTCCCACAGGATGGACGATGGTTCCGAGCGGCCTGTTTGTTTTGCATCCCGGACCCTGTCCGTCGCAGAGCGGGAATATGCCCAGATCGAGCGCGAGGCTCTCAGCCTCGTCTGGGGTGTGCGGAGGTTTCATCAATACCTGCTGGGGCGGCATTTCACTCAGCAGACAGATCACAAACCACTTCAATTCATTCTGAGACCCGAACGCGGGGTACCGGTGGTAGCGGCCGCACGAATACAGCGGTGGTGTCTATTTCTTGCTGCTTACAATTACAATATTCAGTTCCGGAGCACCGGAAAGCATGCCAACTGCGACGGGCTCTCACGCTTGCCTTGCGCAGAGGGTCCAGCTGCATCTGAGTCGGCCGACCGGGTTGATGTGTTCGCGCTGGGCCAGGTCCAAAGCGGGCCGTTCACAGCCAAACAGGTCGCGGTGGAATCGGCTCATGATCCAGTGCTCGCCCGTGTCGTCCAGTCAATTTCTACGGGGAATTGGAGTGAACTACCTTCAACACCGGCATTTCAGCCTTTCGCGTCGCGCGCATCGGTGTTGTCGTTGGTTCAATGGTGTGTTATGTAGGGAATGAGGGCGGTGATTCCACCGAAGTTCAGGCAGCGGTGTTTGGAAGAACTGCATGTCAGTCACCTTGGCGTCGTGAAGACCAAGAGTCTTGCTCGTAGCCTGTTGTGGTGGCTGGGGTTGGACAAAGACATGGAGCAGTTGGTTAAGCGTTGCACCACGTGTCAAACAGATGCTGATAACCCGCATCGAGCTTCGGGACTATAGCCTATCCCAGCCAGGGCCTGGCAGAGGGTCCATGTGGATTTTGCGGGGCCGGTTAATGGCAAAATGTTTTTGATTGTGATCGATGCATTCTCTAAATGGCCGGAGGTTGTAGTAATGCAGCATACATCAGCAAACATTACAGAATAAAAACTGCGGACGATCTTTGCTAATAAAGGATTACCCGAGATTCTGGTCTCTGATAACGGTCCGCAGTTCATCGCAGGTGTATTTGATGAGTTTATGCGTCAAAATGGTATTCGACATCTAAGGTCCGCACCGTATCATCCTGCGACGAATGGGCAGGCAGAGTCGTTTGTTAAGATGTTGAAACAGGCTTTGCGCAGGGGGGGTGTTGCACCTGTGCAGACGGTGGTCAATGTCTTTTTGCTTCAATACAGGAACGCTATTCATCCTGTCACGGGCGATTCTCCTGCCATTCGTCTCTATGGACGGGCATTGCGGTCCAGACTGGATTTGCTGCGACCTGAAGGGTCCATGAGTGGGGCGGTGTCACGCCCGACGCTGCTGCGCGGTTTTGATGTGGGACAGCGGGTAATGGTGCGCGATTATTTCCACGGTTCCAAATGGGTGCCGGCTGTGGTCTCTGTGGTACTTGGGCCGGCAAATTGCTTAGTGCGGACTGATGGTGGGGAGGTGTGGAAGCGGCACGTGGACCAAATGCATGATCGTTGTTCAGCGTCACCCCCCCCCCCGTGCCGAGCAATGTGGGACCCCCTCCTGTGTATCGCCGTGGCCAGACGTTGTATCGCCGGGGCCGGACGTACCGACACCCGCGGGTCTTCACCTGATTCAGTCCTGCGCGAGGACGACGAGCGAGCTGGTCGGCCGGGGGCGGTTGTTGTTGCGGATGGGGCAAGTCCGGCGAGGGTGTCACCTCGACCTGGCCAGGAGGCGTCTGAGCCTGGGCCATCTGGCGTCGCTGCCCGCCCGAGGCGGGTCAGGAAACGGCCGCGGTACTTGGAGGATTTTGAATGTTGATTGGTTTCGTTTGGTCATGTTATAATTGTCGTTTCATAATTTGAATTGCCATTTTACGAGGGGAGGAGTGTGCTGTATCACATGATTGGGTTTTCGTATATCATGACTCGCCCGCTAGGGGTGGCAGTGATTTACATCCGGACGCGCAATAAAGCGGAGTTACTGCTACGCTCTCGCTCCCCATGTTCCGCTGTGCCTCGGACACCAGAGTAGCCATCCTTAAATAAGAATTGTATAATATGCTTTTGGTAGTCTGTGTGAGAATTCAGATTTAAAATTAAAGAACATTTGTTATAATATAACACCTGTGGTCATTCACCTTTTCATATTTTCCCCAAGATTGGATAGTATAGAAGATATACCAGTGCTTGTAAACTGGCAGCCATCTTGGATTTCTGGATGACATCATCGGTATATGAACTTTGATCTGATACAGATATATGTGTCTCCAAAATACCCAGTGATAGACACCTTCACGACTAATTTGGAGTAAATAGTTAAGGAGATATGCCAGTTTTAGTGTTACGGCGGCCATCTTGGCAGCCATCTTGGAAATTACCATTATATAATATGATATTAACGTAATACTTAGTTTTAATGGATAGCTTGACCCCTAAAACCTAGGTACAGAGACAAAAATCACCTTCCTCGGGTGAATAGTTAGGGAGTTATGGTCACTTATAGTTAATGGTGGCCATCTTGGATGCCATCTTGAATTTCTCAAATTGCTCAAGGGTGACAACATGTCATCAAGCAGTTTCTGAAAATAGAGACCCTTGGCTACCAAAATCAACAGTAAAAAAAACTTAATACAACAATGCAAGGTTAAGGGAAAAAATGGCAGTTGGCTCCCAGACTAATACGCCGTGCGGCTCCCCAAAAATAAAAACATATGTGACTGCTACATTGTGTGACCATGGAAATACTGCAGCCGCCCTATAATTGCTAGTGGCCGTAGATTTTGTAGACCCCACGGCCACCGTGGCAAATGTGACTTAGGCCTTAACAGTCCACTTTACAGTGGGGGAGGGGTGGAGGAGCAGGGGGAGAGAGGGAGGGAGTGGGATAGGGGTGCGAGAAGGAGAGAAGGAGAGAAGGAGAGAAGGAGAGAAGGAGAGAAGGAGAGAAGGAGAGAAGGAGAGAAGGAGAGAAGGAGAGAAGGAGAGAAGGAGAGAAGGAGAGAAGGAGAGAGAGAGAGAGAGAGAGAGAGAGAGAGAGAGACAGAGACAGAGAGAGAGAGAGAGAGAGAGAGAGAGAGAGAGAGAGAGAGAGAGAGAGAGAGAGAGGTGAGTGGGGAGAGAGGGAGAGAGAGGGATGGGAGGGAAAGGAGGAAGGAAAGAGGTGGGAGAGGGATAGTGGTGGGAGGGAGAGGGGTGGGAGAGTGAGGTGTGGGAGAGTGAGGGTGGGGGACAGAAAGAGCAGAGGGATTACAGAGATAGGGGAGGAGCAGAGAGGGGGAGGAGAGAGGGGAGGTGAAGGGAGAGAGAGGGGAGGGCAGAGTAAAGAGGGGAGGAGAGAGGAATTCCAGCAGATGGAACGTCCAGTTTAACGCCACACACATTGATGCACACACTGCCTGTGAAACACCGAGATGACAGTCTATAGCTAGATCAGGATTCAAACACAGGTAAGACAGCTTAGAGCGAGCATGCATACTCCTCGACTATCCTGCCCTGATCTGCCAATTCATTGCTTGATAAAAACTGAATTGTTCCAAACAGCAGTTCCGACTGCTAAATAAAAAAAACCCTTTCATTTGACCAATTCGCACATTCTTTGACAGCCCTTCCACTCCTCAACCTACAGAGAGTTGAATGGTGGTGTATGGGGGGTTAAGGAGGAGGATTGCATGTGAGGAGGGGAAGGGAAGGTAGTGAGAGCAGTGGGGAGGACAAGGGAACGCAGTGTGAGGGGAGGGAATGGAAGGCAGCGTGAGGGGAGGGAATGAAAGGGAGCGTGAGGGGTAGGGAAGTCAACATGAGGGGTGGGGAAGGCAACATGAGGGGAGGGGAAAGGAAGGCAGCATGAGGGGCTGGGGAAGGGAAGGCAGCATGAGGGGAGGGGAAGGCCGTATGAGAAAAAAAATAATTAAGCTTCATGCTTTGTTTCAATAAATACAATGAGAAAATTTTTCATATTTCACTCCAGATTTTGACACGTATTTAGTCCACGAGATACAATTCTCAAATGAGATATATTTTGATTTATATTTTAATTGTATGTGAGAGGAGATTGTGTTTCCAAATCAAGGTATGTTTGAGGAGGCCGAATAAAGTGGCGAATTAAGACCCAAGCAAGCTGACAGAGGGCTGACCAAGGATGATGCCTTGTCAAAGGATAATAAAATAAGGCCATTAATTATATCTTCAAAAGGGTTGTTTTGATTAACCCAAACACTCAATTTTCATTCATGCACCTCCTTGGAGTTGCCTTAGGCCAATGCATGCAAGGTTTCAAGCCACTAGGTGGTTTTGGAGTTATGGAGGAGACACACACACACACACACACACACACACACACACACACACACACACACACACACACACACACACACACACACACACACACACACACACACACACACACACACACTTTTTAGTGTAGATTTACATCATACCCCTCTGGGTTAAAAGTCAAGGTCAAATGGCATCTGAAAAAAAAGAAACCACATTTTTATTGTCATTGCATATTTTTGCCAATACGCAATCTCAAAGACCACTTGGCCTTCCAAGATGTTCTTGCATCATAGCAGTAGACCTGCACTGAAGTTATGTACCACATTGTGACGAAATTAACAACAAAAAAAAGGTTTTTGATAATAACTTGGATAATTTTGCTCCTATTTTCATGATGTTTTTTTTTAATATACAATGTTGAGGCTCATATGAGAGGTAACACACAGAAACACACAAGGAGAGCAGTAGACAAGAGGGGTGGGAGAGGGAAGGAAAAAACAGTGGGGAATAAAAACATGAGGAGACCTGTGGAAAGGGGACGGAAGGGGTGGGGTACACAGGGTAAACAAGATGGACACTTCAGGGACTTTCAGGTCCTAACACGACAGGGAACTTTCAGGAAGGAAAGTAGGGAATTTGAAGGAGGTGGGTCTGGGGTGGATTAACGGGGGTAGAAAAGATTTTGGTTCTGGTTGGGGAAAGATAAGAGATGGTGGTGAACAGCTGTTTTGAAGATCTGGAGGGAAGAGTGGGATTGAAGAGAGTGTGGGAGTTTGTTCCAAAGGTGTGGAAAAAGAGGGCTGAAAGAATGCAGGTGAGCAGTGATTCTTAATTTTGGTAGTTTTAGCAGAAGGGGGTTCCTGGTGGACCTTGAACACCCTGCAGAAATATGGGGGGAGGGGGGCATATCTTAGACAGAGCAGGAGGGCCAGGCCGGTGAGGAGATGGAAGAAGCCAGAAAGACCACCGATTTGCCTGTGGTGAGAGAGTGAGACCCAAAGACTCAGTCTCACCGCGGGAGATAGCAATGATCTTAAATGCCTTGGTTTCCACAGCGTGAGGCGAGAAAGATAAGAGGCAGGAGCACCAGCCCAGAGGGGAGAGCAGTACTCCATCAGGCTGTGGACAAGAGCTTTGTATCTGGTCAGGAGCTAAGGTGGGCCAAGGAAGGACTTTGCACGATGGAGGATTCCCAGTCGGCGACTGGCTTTGGAGGCCAGCTTGGAAATTTGGCTTTCCCAGGAAAGATCATAGCAGACAGTGAGGTCCAGAAGCTTGAATGAAAGACTTCTTCAAGAGGATTGTTGAGAAAGTAGATGAGGGGGTTTCCCGATGGTCCTTTCGGAGAGACATTATGAGAGTGTGAGGTTTGCCAGGGTTGAAAGACATTTTCCACGTACTGGACCTGCTTGTGATTTTATCCAGATCTGCAGAGAATGTTGAATTTTATGCGAATGTTGATTGCCGATGGGACACATTTTCTATATTTACCCTCTATCCCAAAATGTTTACAATGAAGTTGATATGGTGGCCCAACAAGAAATATGGCCATTATTGGATCACTGGCCAAGGCACTGTAAGTCACAGGCAATCACCAAGGGTAAGCCTCACCCTGTAAGGGGAGGCTTACCCTAGGCGATCGCTTTGTGATTGCCAATATCATATTAACTCTGACACTGAAGGTGAAGGAGGTTGTGTTTTCACCCCTTTCTGTCTACCTTTGTGCAGGATATCTCAAAAAGTTTGGACGGATTCGGACAAAACTTTGAGCATAGGTTGGGTGTGTGACCATGACGAATTGTTTCGATTTTGGTGAAGATCCTGATCAGACAACTAGAATTTTAAAAGTGATTCTTCACCATTGAGAGATAGTGCCAAAAACGATGTAGTACTGTTTAGCATGATATTTCAAAAATGTATTGGGGCCCGATATGTTCTCGTGGATCAGGCATTACGTGGTGGAGGTATGCGTTCCACCGAGTGCCCTTCTAGTTTTACATGTGTCGATGTTAGTTTTGAAAAGC
>NC_140962.1:70139567-70257067 GCF_056783735.1 Eptatretus burgeri | reverse complement strand
GACCCGATGCCATGTGGTGGAGGTATTGATGTCCAGGGTGGGTTAAGTGATCCGCCGCTTCACGGACTTATCCGTGAGCGACAGCCTACAATTCCGGGAGTCTGGTGAGAGACGACATAACTTCCCCCACCTAGTGGTTGTTCTCGCTACCGGACCCCAGCCCGCAACAATATATATATATATATATATATATATATATATATATATATAGATATATATATATATATATATATATATATATATATATATATATATATATATATATATATATATATATATATATATACTGTTGCGAATTCGCGCCCGCCGGCGTGCGATCGGCCACGTAACTCGAATCGCAACACGTCGCCCACCAGAAGGTACAATTCAGTCGTGACCCTCCTGGGACTACCGCCAGAAACCAGTCACGGGTGGGGGTTTAACCCCACCACCACCCAGTCCGTAGTCCACCCGCGCGAGATAGGGTAAATCGCCGAAAGTCGATATACCTATGGTACTCGCACGGGTAATCTGCCGAGGGATGGGACCACACCACAGGCCGACTCCGGACACGAACCGCTTAAGCGGTTCATTCCGTATTACAGGGATAACTGAGCGGAGTTATCGTCAGCCTTGACGGTTCCGATTAATTACCGGGTGTTTTAAACCCACTATCAATCCCTTACGTGATGCAAGATGGAGCTTTCAAACAAGGGAAAAGACGAAGCAAAACGGGAAAACAGTTCACACAATGCACATTTATTTCCCGGCACACAGACAAGCACGTATTCACAGTCAGCAACAGTTTTCATAGAGTTAAAGAAAGAACAAAAGTAAGAACGAAAGCAAGAACTACAACCGAATATGACTTACATGGGCACACTTACACAGTTCCACTTTACAAGACGAGCGCCACACACACACATACACCAAAAGCAAAGAAAAGAAAAGTAGTGACTTCCCTGCGCGCGTCGAGCCCTCCTCCCGCGACCTCAGCTCCCAGCTCCTCTGGTGTGGTCGGTGAGCTCGTGCTTCGCGCCAGCACGTGTTGGCTGCTCGACGCCACGGACGGGGTTTCCGGCGCTATCTCAGCGCGGATAAAGTGGGAGGGGGGGAACCGTTGATGCTCGGGGTCGGGAGAGGGGAATGGCAGATGCTCCGTCCCGTCAGTGGGGTCTCGGGACCGCACCGACAGAAGACCAGACCAGACCACCAGGCGAGACAAACCAAGACGAACAACGAGACCAGCTCCAGGATGAAGAGAGCGAACCACCCCGTGTGCGCGCCTTTATAGAGCGAGGGAGGGGCGTATATGCAAATTCCCGGATCAAAATGAATTTGGAGGCGGGGCCACGCCACCCCTTGGTCAGCCATTGTTCGGGCAAAAAGTGGTCAGCCTCTTTTGTGATTGTGAGCCTCTTTTGATCCGCATTTCTGCCCAAACGGAATTCACATACACGCGCTTGGAGGCGGGGCCAAGCCGCCACATGCTCGCCCATTGGACGGAGGAAAAGGGAGCGTGAAGCTCTCCCGATCCGTTTTCTCCCTCGGAAAGGCCGCCATTCGCGCTCGCGGCTCGATGCGTTCTCCCCTAATACGTTTTACCTTTGGATCCCTGAGTGCGACATTCAGTGTATTCGTGTCGCCAAAATAAATAACCTGAGGGCTGAGTAACTAACTTGCAAACACACTCACTCAGCCGACTTAAAATAAAATTGCCGGCGCTATGACATACATGCCGGGGAACACTCATATTTACAGTACATAACACCTTAACTTACAATTTTTACACTACTCCATGGCCCAGGATCAATGGACTCTGCAGGGAGAAAAACAAAAGTCAACCGGTGCACGGGCCGCCACTGCAGGCCCGTGTTGTAGCTGCCTCCAGGGCAGTCCTCGCGGCTTGCGCAATGATCCTGGTGCACATGGCAATGAACCAAAGGGGGGGAAATGCAAAACAGAACGGGGCAAATGCAGAATCGAGGGCAGCAGGCATGGATGGCAAAGGTGGGCAGGCAAGGCATGGCAAAACAAGGCCACCGCAGGCGAACACAGCCGGCAGATGAAATGGCCGGCACAGGCATTGAAGCAAAATCACCAGCAGATGATCCGGCCAGCACAGGCCTTGCAGTAAACACAGCCAGCAGATGAAGTTGGCCGGCCTCTCGCCATGCAGTGCAGTTTGATGGAGGGAGTGCGGTGGTGCTGGCCACTCAGAAGGTGGGCTCGGACCTACCTACGGTCTCCCTCCCACCTATCGCCTTTGCCTGTCTCTGTACTGACCCACTCCCTTAATTTGTAAAAACCAATTTAGCCCCAATTAATTTTTTTGTTTTTATTTTAATCTTTATTTCTCCGCTATAAATCGTCCCCTAACCCCCTTTATCGTCTTTGTTCGGCTAACCTATCCTGTCATCTAGCCTACTCCCAACCCCTACGTTCCCTTCCTGGAGGGGAATGAGGGAGAGCTAACGTCCTGTGTCGAGGCCCAACTCAAGCCTCAAGATGGCCTCCTCAGAGTTCAGCGATCTTTCCCCAAAGTGGGTCCAGCGGCCCACTACGAGAGCAAAGGGATGGATGGTGCGGAGGGGTACACTTCCTATCTACCCTATCCATTTAACGTTTGAACTACCCCGGGGCTTTCAACAAGCGCCTCTCGCTTAAACTATTGGTTCTAACAACCAAGCTTCCCGTCGCCTGTGTTGGTATCCTCTCAAATTTCGGGCCTCGCCCCCCAATTTTCCGCCTGTGCCCTCACACGGTTTCGTGGCTGGGACGCGTGGCTCCCTTGGCAGGCACTACCCTCTGCCGATTCTCTAACAAGCGAAACAGGAAAACAGTTCACACAATGCACATTTATTTCACATACACCGACAAGCACGTATTCACAGTCAGCAACAGTTTTCATACAGTCAAAGAAAGAACAAAAGCATGAACGAAAGCAAGAACTACAACTGAATATGACTTACACGGGCACACTTACACACTTAGACAGTTCTACTTTACAAGACGAGTGCCACACACACACATACACCAATAGCAAAGAAAATAAAAGTAGTGACTTCCCTGCGCGCGTCGAGTCCTCCTCTCACGACCTCAGCTCCCAGCTCCTCCGGCGTGGTGGGTGAGCTCGTGCTTCGCGCCGGCACATGTTGGCCGCTCGACGCCACGGACGGGGTTTCCGGCGCTATCTCTGCGCGGATAAAAGGGGGGGGGGAACCGTTGATGCTCAGGTTCGGGAGAGGGGAATGGCAGACGCTCCGTCCCGCCAGCGGGGTCTCGGGACCGCCAGACCACCAGGCGAGACGAGCCAAGACGAACGACGAGAACAGCTCCAGGATGAAGAGAGCGAACCACCCCGTGTGCGTGCCTTTATAGACCGAGGGAGGGGCGTGTATGCAAATTCCCAGATCAAAATGCATTTGGAGGCGGGGCCACGCCACCCCTTGGTCAGCCATTGGTCGGGCAAAAAGGGGGCGTGAGCCTCTTTTGATCCGCATTTCTGCCCAAACGGAATTCACATACACGCGCTTGGAGGCGGGGCTAAGCCGCCCCATGCTCGCTCAATGGATGGAGGAAAAGGGGGCATGAAGCTCCCCCGGTCCGTTTTCTCCCTCAGAAAGGCCGCCATTCGCGCTCGCGGCTCGATGCGTTTGGCACCAATTGCTGAACGGGCCCTAGACAGCCCGACGTTCAGTGTTTACAGTTGGTGCGGTTGCTGGTTGTGAAGGAGAAAGGCGAAGGTGGTGGGAGGTTTGCTTGGTGGTTGGGCCGTTGTTGGGCATCGTTAGAGAATGGCGGGTGAGGCGATGCTTGCGGGGTTGGGTTGTGGAGGTGAAGGTAGTGGCGGTTTGGTGGAGTTGTTCGGGGGCATTGTTGATGGTGGCGATTTGGTTGTTGGGGTGGTGTTTGAGTTGTTGGCGGCTTAATGGTCGAAAATAACAATAGAGAAAGAAAAAATGGATAACTAAAAGCATCGCAGCCCGGATGAATCACACATATTCCCTCTATACAACGGGTTTGGGATAACTACACATGAACTTACCGATATATCTCTTCTGAGGACCCTTTATGGTGTAATGCGAATTTCCAC
This sequence comes from Eptatretus burgeri, assembly GCF_056783735.1. Classification (NCBI taxonomy): domain Eukaryota; kingdom Metazoa; phylum Chordata; class Myxini; order Myxiniformes; family Myxinidae; genus Eptatretus; species Eptatretus burgeri. Next base: position 70,252,992 of record NC_140962.1, on the reverse strand, counting down.
AACTGTAACAAATATATATATACATAAACATATAAACATATATATATATATATATATATATATATATATATATATATATATATATATATATACATACATACACATACATACATATATGAGGCCCCGCGAGGAGGAGTGATGTAAGCGACATTTTTTTAATGATATGATGATGATAGGCTCGGATGATAGGGTAAGGGTTAAAATAGTGCGATATGGCATTAACTACAAAATGGCCGATGTGTCCCTTACATCACTCTTCCTCAAAGCGCTATATATATATATATATATATATATATATATATATATATATATATATATATATATATATATATATATATATATATATATATATATATATATATATATATATATATATATATATATATTGTTGCGAATTCGCGCCCGCTGGTGTGCGATCGGCCGCGTAACTCGAATCGTGACCGCGTCGCCCACCGGTCGGACAATTCACTCGTGACCCTCCTTGGAACTACTGCCAGGAGCTAGTCACGGGTGGGGGTTTCACCTCACCATGATCGTGCCAATTGCCCACCCGCGCAGGATAGGGTTGCTCGCCAAATTCGACCTACCTAAGTACCTGCACGAGTAGTCGACCGGGCGATCGTACCTCGCCGCAGGTTGGCCAAGGACACGAACCGCTTTAGCAGTCCATTCCGTGCTACAGTGATAACCGAGCGGTGTTATCGCCGACCTCGGCGGATGTGATTCTGTTTACCCGGTGCTTACACCCCTCTACCAATTTCTTCCGTGATGAAAGATGGCACTTTCAAAACAGGGAATAGGACGCAACGGACGGGGAACAGTTCAATAAGAACATTTATTAGACATTGCACGTATTTATAGTCACAGCAATGAATCATGCACGTATGTACAGTCAAAGCAAGCAGATAATAGAATTACCACCGAATAAAGTGTTTTATTTGCACCCACAGTCACTTAAACAAGTCTACTTACTAGACGGCGCCACAACATGCACTTATACAAAAAGCAAAGAAAAGCCACCCCCAAAGACAAGGGTGGCAGACAGGTCCGTGGACCGAACGTGACGTGGAGCCTGGATGAACGGTCAGGCCCACGAGACCGAAGGGTCTTACCCGCGCCCTCGTGGTGCGACGGTGGGCAGGTCGCGACGTCTACTCCCCCATGGCTTGGCGTGGCCGCGCCTGTCCTCGGGCACCCGGCTTGATCGGTGAGCTCTCTCCGGCGTTCTCCACCCGGATGCGCAGGCTCGCGCCACACAGCAGGCACCACGGAACGGACGGGGTTACGGGCGCTCTCTCAGCGCGGATGCTCGGTATGGGGAGAATTGCTGGTGCTCTCTCAGCACGTCGATGCTCTCTCAGCAGGTCAATGCTCTCTCAGCGAGACGGGGTTACCGGCGCTCTCTCTGCGCGGATGCTCAGTATGGGGGAATTGCTGATGCTCTCTCAGCATGTCGATGCCCTCTTAGCGAGTTGACGCTCTCTTAGCGAGTTGACGCTCGAACGAGCACCCTGGACCGCCTTGGCTCCGGCAAACTCTCCCTGGCTGTGGTCTCCACTTCGCCCCTTTTCCTGGCAGTGGTCTCGACGTAGCCCTCTGGTTTGCCTCCGAGCCCCTCTCCGCATCCCTGCTGTTCACCAACTCTCGCTCTGACACCACGACCGTCTCCCCACAACCGGCTGACTTGAGCTCTGTCTCTCGAAAACTGAACCCAGACTGACTTGTAACTGATCGCGAGCTCGTCTCCCCCACCACTGACTGCGAGCTCCGTTCACCAACACTGGCAACCGACCCACCGACACTTCTTTCGACACTGCCTCAAGCTCCGTAAAAACCGACTGGCTGTGAGCTCAGTTCTGCTCGCCTTTTTATAGGGCCAGGAAAGCGAGAATCGACCCCTGACCCTTGACCTCCAACACCGGCAAAGCCGACGTGGTAGAAATCACCAAAACACTCACTCGACAGCATGACCCCTGACCCCGGCAGAGCCAATGTGTGTAATTCGCCAAGGCTTCGCCTCGACAGCGCGACCTTTGACTCCGGCAAAGCGGACGTCACAGGAATCATCGGAGCGCTCATCCTGACAGCGTGAACTCCGACCCGGGCAAAGCGGACGTGGTAGAAATCATCGGAGCGCTCATCCTGACAGCGTGAACTCCGATCCCGGCAAAGCAGACGTGGTAGAAATCATTGGAGCGCTCATCCTGACAGCGTGAACTCCGACCCCGGCAAAGCGGACGTGGTAGAAATCATCGGAACGTCGCTTTGACAGCGCAAATATGGCGTTGTCTCCGGGATGGAGGTGAAGCGATGTTTGCGGGGTGGCGTTGTTGATGGTAGTGAAGGGAAATGGCAAAGGTGGTGGTGGTTTGGTTGTGGTTGTTTGGGAACGATGTTGGTGGTGGTGATTTGTTTGTTGTGGGCGTCGTTTGAGAATGGCGGTGAAGCGATGTTTGCGGGGTGGAGTAGTGGAGGGAAAGAGGCGAAGGTGGTGGTGTTTGAGTTGTAGTTGTTTGGGAATGATGTTAGTGGTGGCGATTTGTTTGTTGGGGGATGATTGGTCCAAAATAATGTTAGAGAAAAGAAAAACGGCTATCTCAAAGAGTCGCAACCTGATGAATCACACGAATTCCCTCTAAATAACGGCGGGGAACTATCTGCACATAAACTTACCGGCATAACTGATCTAAGGACCTTTCTGGTGTTGTGCAAATTTCCACAGCCATAAAAATATATACATACATATGCATATACATATATATATATATATATATATATATATATATATATATATATATATATATATATATATATATATATATATATATACATACATTTATACATGTACATACATATACATATACATATGCATATATATATATATATATATATATATATATATATATATATATATATATATATATATATATATATATATATATATATATATACACATATAAAACACCCAGAGACAAACACTGCTCAGACATGTCCAGAGTAAACCCGGCAGACGCATCCGCAGTGAAGCCTTCTGGACACATCCAAAGACAAACTCCCATCCGGACGCATCTGGAGACAAACTCCCTCCCACAGCCAAACTCCCGGCCGGACATAAATACCGCCCGGACGTGTCCGAAGCCAAGCCATCCAGAGACAAACACTGCTCGGACACGTCTGGCAGCAATCTCCCATCTGGACATGTCCGAAGACGAACACCATCCAGCCACAACCACCATCCCGATATGTCCAGAGACAGAGACAGAGAGACAGACAGACAGACAGAGACAGAGACAGAGAGGTGGGAGGCGGGTGTTGCACTGTATTGGGAGGGGGTAGAGCAAGGATAGGACAAAAAGAGAGAGGAGAATGGGTGTAGGGAAGTTCGCAGAGGTAATATATTATGCTTTAAAACAACACACACACACACACACACACACACACACACACACACACACACACACACACACACACACACACACACACACACACACACACACACACACACACACACACACACACACACACACACACACACACACACACACACACACGACATTTTTGTTTAAGCTATAATAATGGCACATGTTGAATCCATGAAAATTTCCAAATGAGGAATTTCCCTTTACAAAGACTACAATGTGATTGGTGAGATTTAATTAATGAAATGCTTGGACTAATGCTTTGTGTTTCTTACTTCAATCTCAGATTGAACATGGATTACTTCCCGGTGTCTGTGAATATAAAACCTGAAAGTTGTCGGCTTATAGAAAATATGGGTAAGTTTCAATAATATGATGTGCATTTTTGATTTATAATTATTTTACACCACTCCTTCCCAATTCCATATCGAGGCGATGCATGATGTTTTCGCCCCAATTCCATATCGAGGCGATGCATGATGTCTTCGCCCCAATTCCATATCGAGGCGATGCATGATGTCTTCGCCCCAATTCCATATCGAGGCGAAGCATGATGTCTTCGCCCCAATTCCATATCGAGGCGATGCATGATGTCTTCGCCCCTATTCCATATCGAGGCGATGCATGATGTCTTCACCCCAATTCCATATCGAGGCGATGCATGATGTCTTCGCCCCAATTCCATATCGAGGTGATGCATGATGTCTTCACCCCAATTCCATATCGAGGTGATGCATGATGTCTTCGCCCCAATTCCATATCGAGGCGATGCATGATGTCTTCGCCCCAATTCCATATCGAGGTGATGCATGATGTCTTCGCCCCAATTCCATATCGAGGCGATGCATGATGTCTTCGCCCCAATTCCATATCGAGGCGATGCATGATGTCTTCGCCCCAATTCCATATCGTGGCGATGCATGATGTCTTCGCCCCAATTCCATATCGAGGCGATGCATGATGTCTTCGCCCCAATTCCATATCGAGGCGATGCATGATGTCTTCGCCCCAATTCCATATCGAGGTGATGCATGATGTCTTCGCCGGGCTTGCCAAAGGAAGGGAGTACTCAGGCTTTTACTCCGTTTTCTTTCTTGTTTGTTTGCTTGTTTGTCCTGACGATATCTCGGCTCTACTTTGATCTAAGAAGCTGAAATTTGGGGACAAAAGTGAAGATGTGCTTTGGAAAAAACTTTTTGGTGTTTTTTTGATTCGTCAATTAATTGATTAATTAGTTCATTTTTATCGATCTATTAATCGCTTCTTTATTTTATTTCTCATCTAAGCAATATCTCAGGCAACTATTGAGCGAGGAAGCTGATATTTGGACATGACAGTTGACCAAGTGATTTGGCGATAAAAAGTATATTTAATTTATTGATAAATCAATTAATTATTTTCTTTCTTGCTTGTCCGTGCAATATCTCAGCCATCCTTTGAGCGAGGAAGCTGAAATTTGGAGACAAAAATGATCAGAGCCATCTCTCAAACATATCGCACGCGTTCGATATGACCCACACCCTGGTGCCCTATGCTCTGCCGTACCAATTTCGGTATGCTCTGCCGAACCATCTCGTGCCCAACTGTGTCTGTGGATGTCCTCCTGTAGTTGGGTTACTTTTTTTGGAGGATGGTGGAAAGATTTACACACTGACCACCGTAAAACCTTCACTCCCCAAAACATACGAAAAACGCAAAGAAATCTGAAAACCCACTCTGTGGGAGTACCTCCTGTGCGGCTGCCCTCCGTAGGGCAGCTGACTGGATGACGGGATTGGGGCAAAGCCATCAAGACCAACACTCTTTGATGATAGGAGGAAAACCATGAGGTAACCTTCCTGGGTCAGATTGCGGTAGTGTGTATCAAGGAGTTGCTGTAGCAGTGTCCAATAAGCTGACTCCAATAATAACTGAGGTAACACTGGCCAATGAGCATATTATGAGACTAAGGATTCATCACTCCTTGGTGTCATTTCCCTGGTTTCTGTATATGCACTGACTGAGGTGAGTGATCTCACTGTGAAGGACGCATTCTATGCCACGCTCGAGTCTGTGGTTGATCATTGCCCCAGGTGAGATACTCTTCTAGTCTTGGGCAATTTAAATGCATCAACTGGAACTGACAGGGATGCTTAAGAGCCATGTGTTGGTCCCCATGGGTCTGGAACTGTGAACCAGAATAGCACTAAGTTCCTCGACTTTGCAAGAAGTCATGGACTTGAGGTGCCTGGTTCATTGTTTCAGCACCCACATTACTGGACTTGATATTCCAATGCTGGTGGTGTGGGAATGGACATTGACCATGTGCTTGTTGATGGTTCTTGGAGGATGATCCAGAACTGCAGGGTCTACCAGGGTGCTTAGTTCGTCAATACTGACCACAGGCTTGTGGTAGCAACTCTGAAGCCACAGCTTAAATCTGGGAGAATGGTACCATCCCAGCCTCGGCTGGATGTTGGCAAGCTCAAAGATGAGAGTGTAGCTGAGGAGCTGGCGAACAGCCTGAGTTGGGATTGCGAGGGGGGGGTGTCAAGGGCCCTCCACCCTCCGCTCTCACTGCAGTACACTGAGGGACGGGCTTTGAGGAATGCAATGCACAAATTCCCCTGTAAGCAGGATGAGAATCACTTGACCAGAGATGATGCTCCACCCCCTCACAGATTCCTTGCACATAGGCATCTTTGTCCACCCTCAGCACACATAGTTTTACGCCAAAACTCCCGAACCAGCTAAACTCTGCCATTAAGCTTGGCCCTGCGACTCCAATCAATGGTATCCATTGTCCCTTGAGCGACAAAATTATTCTTCACCCTGCGGTGAGTTCCAAGACATCCACCGGCAACATCAAGGATGATGGCCTTAAAGGCACTCCACAACTCTTCAGGATTCCCCAAAGCACCCAGACCCCCACCCCCCCCCAAATATACCAGGATGATCTGTACCAGGCTGATCGGGTTTGAGCGGCTGTACCAGGCTGATCCACCAGCTGTTGAGTTGGATGTCAGGGGTGTTTATATCCCTATTGGTCACCCTCCAATCAACTGTGATCCACCTTCATTTTTGGAAACATAGGCTGCGGTGAAACGGTTGAAATGGGTAAAGCTCTTGGGATCTGTGGCATCCATGCTGAAGTTCTCAAGGTTGGTAGAAATGCTGTACTCACGTCATTGCATGCAGTTCTGTGCTCTGGCTGGGACACAGGCATCATCCAAACTGACGAGAAGTAGCCTTGTTGCCCCTGTCTGGAAAGGGAAGGGTGATCTCTCGGACCACAACAGCTACCGAGGGGTGACACTGCTCTCAGTGCGAGGAAAGGTCTTATCTTGGATAATTCTTCAGAGGGTTTGCCACCATCTGATTGAGCACCAGCACCCAGAGCAGTCAGGCTTTACACCAAAGAGGTCAATGATTGACGGTATCCTTGCTCTTCGTGTCCTCACCAAATGCAGACGAGAGTTTCGGCAGGGGCTGCTTGCAGCCTATGTTGATCTATGCAAAGCGTTTGATTCAGTGAATCGGGATGCCCTCTGGAGGATTCTTGGTGTTCATGGGGTGCTACCTAAACTGATCAATCTGATGTCTGAACTTTTCTCTGGTACTGGGAGTGCTGTGAGATGTGGTGATACCATCTCCAACTTATTTCTGGTTGCTCCTGGAGTTCGAAAGGGGTGTGTACTGTCCCACATACTTTATAGTGCTTGTATGCACTGGATTATGCGGAGGATGTGGGAGAGTTCAAGCTGCGGTGCATCATTTGGGAATGTCAAGATCTCTGACCTTGATTTCTCAGTTGATGCAGTCATCTTTGTGGAGATGCTGGATATCCTTTTGAGGCCCTCGATTTGCTGAATGAGGAGTTGCAGCCACTGGGATTATGGGTTTCGAGATCAAAGCTAGGATCCAGATTTCCTTGATATCTTGGATGCTGCTATCTTGTTTGTACCTGTTTGTAGTGAGGATGTTGAGGTCAAGGAGATATTCACTTACCTTGGCAGTGTTATTCATGTCTCTGCTGGCTGTGAGCCAGAGGTCAGCAGATGTCTGGGTCGGGCCTGGGGAGTCATGGATTCACTGGATCATGGGATGTGGCACTGCCGGTACCTGTGCGGGAGGACGAAAGTCCGAGTCTCATGTCCTTGGTGCTTCGAGTCTTGCTCTATGGATATGAGACTTGGACTCTGACCAGGTATCTAAGAGGGAGACATAATTCCTTTGGTACCATGTCTCTTCAGAGAATCCTTGGCCATCGCTGGTCAGACTTTGTGTCCAACGAGTGGTTGCTGAGAGAGACACAAATGAGATTTGTTACCTGTATAGTCTGTGAGCATCAGCTGCGACTGCATGAACATGTGGCTCATTTTCCTGATGCTGATCCTGCTCACCAGATTCTCTCAGCGACGGAGCCATGTGAGTGAAGGAGGCCAATGGGCCAACCACGTGCCTCGTGTTTGCAGTAGGATGATCGGCATCTCAAGGCGATGGGGATGGTCCAGGCATCTGCCTGGCGGATGGCCAGACAGAGGCCCCTGGAGTACCAGCGGAAAGTGGATGCAGCGACGTGCTGCTCCGGCGCATGCTCCCATACCTGACCTGACCTGGCAACCTGCCCTGCTCACCAAACTCTCTTCCTATGGTATCCTAGGCCATCGCCACTCCTGGCTCGCAGACTTGCTCTCCTTTCACAGCCAACCTTAATGGAGTGCTCTCATCCCCTCTTCCTGTCCAGGCTTGCGTTCCTCAAGGCAGTGTTCTGGGCCCTGTTCTTTTCCTTCTTTTCATTAATGATCTCTTCGACTCTGTAAAATCCTTTTTATCTCTTTGCTGATGACTCCCCCCTCTGCCGTACCATCCTTCATCCCTCAGATCAGCAATCAGCAGCCTCTTCACTCTCTGCAAATCTGGATAAAATCACAAGCTAGTCCAACACATGGAAAATGTCTTTCAATCCTGACAAATCTCACATTCTCACTATGTCTCTCCAAAAAGACCATCTTGAAACCCTCCCCCCCCCCCAATCAACTTTCTCAACAATCCTCTTGAAAAGTCGATTCTTTCAAGCTTCTGAGGCTCACGATCTGCCATGATATTTCCTGGGAAAGACACATTTCCAAGTTGGCCTCAAAAGCCAGACTCTGACTGGGCATCCTCTGTCGTGAAAAGTCCTTCCTTGGCACACCTGAGCTCCTGACCACATACAAAGCTTTCATCCACAGCGTGATGGAGTACTGCTCTCGCCTCTGGGCTGGTGTTCCCACCTCTCACGGCTTCATGCTGTGGAAACCAAGGCATTTAGGATCATTGGTATCGCCCACGGTGAGGCTGTCTTTGGCTTTCTCACTCCATCAATGCAGGATGGTCGGTGGTCATTCTGTCTTATACCGTCTCCTCTCATGCCTCACCCTCCCCCTTCTGTCTGTGATACCTCCACCCCCCCCCCCATATTTCTGCAGTGCGCTCAAGGTCCACCAGCAACCCCCTTCTGGTAAAACTACCAAAACCAAGAATCATTGCTCACCTTCACTCTTTCATTCCTCCGTTTTTTTCCACGTCTTTGGAAAAAAAAACTCACACTCTCTTCAATCCCACTCTTCCCTCCATGTCTTCAAAACAGCTGTTCACCACCATCTCGTCTTCCTCCATACAAAACCACGATCATTTTCTCCTGCCATTAATCAACCGCAAACCAACCTCCTAATTCCTTGCTTTTCTTCCCTTCCTGAAAGTCCCTGTCGTGTGAAGACCTGAAAGTCCCTATAGTGGCCATATTGTTACCTCCACCACTTCAGGTGAAGGAGGTTGTGTTTTCACCCTTTTCTATTGGGTCACCGAAATAGGTGACCCATATTGTCAGTAATTCTGTCTGTTTGTTTGGATGTTTGTTCGTTTGTCATCAGCATAATTGGTAGTAAACGTGGGCGGATTTTGACCAAACTCGGGTGGTAGGTACATCTTATGACCTAGTGCTTTGGAAATTGTGATGGTTGCTAGGGACGCTTTGGTTCCCTCGCAACAACTGAAAAACCTTCAAAATCGGTACCGTTCACGTGAAATCAATTCCGAAAGCCATTATCCCACGTAGGGTTATGAAATTTGGCACGAATGGTCTACAGGTGATGCTCTAATCAAATATATTCCGCTTTTTGTGATATATGGAATACTTTACCCGCAGCGCCCCCTACAATCAGGGTATGCGCAAAAATCGAAGGCCCCCTAGCGACCAGGTGAGTGCATCGATACGAATGAAACTTCGCAGGTTCATGGTACTCAATGAGTACTACAGCTTTGCCTCAGGACATATTGACCGATTTCGCTTAGGTTAGGGGTCAAAGGTCAATTAGTGCAAAAATCGATAATATGCGACAGCTGGAGGGGCCTTCGTGCCAAATGCTACTCCTCCTCGGGTTATGGTTCAATGGTCATGAACATTCACACTAATCGTCTGGAATACATTGTGCACAAACGATTGAGCCGGATTTTCGATTTAGATCTTTGTTCACCCACAGCACCCCCTCGAACTTTGGGGATTTCCGATTTCAAACTGCATTTTCAGTACTTTTCATTCAAATGGATACCGAGTAGTTATCAGTAGATGGAACTGGATTGGATTTGATATGCATAACCTTAAGGTGATCCCCTATCCACTATCTGACATCCATTTTGCTCTATATCTTATAGTTTCCAAATGGCAACCCTCTCAACTTGGGTGTCCGAAGGCCATTGAGCATTCCTGCTGAAACTTCAAAGTACACTAGTTCCAAAAGGCTAAAAAGGATATATGGCATGATATTTCAAAAATGCATTTGGCCCGAAATGTTCTCGTGGATCAGGCATTCCGTGGCGGAGGTATGCGCTCTACCGAGTGCCCTTCTAGTTTATCCGGTGTACCCTGCCGCACCCCTCTCCCTTCCACAGATCTCCTTATGTCTCTGTTGCTCACCGTTTTTTCCTTCCCTCTTCCGCCCATTTTGTCTCCTGCTCCCCTTGTTGTACGTTTTGCGTGTTAGCTCTCATTCCAGCCTCGATATTGTATAGAAGTAAATAAATAAAGTGAAGATGTGCTTTGGCAAAAACGTTATTTTTCTATTTTTTGATAACAAATTAATTGGCGAATTACTTAATTACCATTTATTTATTCCTTATTTATTTTATTTCTCATCCTGGCAATATCTCAGGCATATTTTGAGTTCAGAAGATAATATTTGGACATGATAGTGACCAAGTGATTTGGCTATAAAGTGATATTTAATCAATTAATCTATTATTTATTTTTCAATTAATTACTTAATTTTCAAAAAGTTTTTGATTCGGATGAAACAGTGATGGTTTAGGTTTGCTATTCAGGAATTGAGAAATTAAATATTTTAGGATTATTATTCATCAAACTAATAAATGAGGAAGTGAGTGTGTGTGTGTGTGTGTGTGTGTGTGTGTGTGTGTGTGTGTGTGTGTGTGTGTGTGTGTGTGTGTGTGTGTGTGTGTGTGTGTGTGTGTGTGTGTTGCTGCGGGCCCGAGGAAGTGCAGTGTCAAAAAAAATAAAGTAAGAAAATATTTTTTTAGCTGTAAACTATTTTGAAAATCTTAACGCTCATGTTTGAATACCGTAGTTATTAAAATTTTACTTATTCCAAAAATAGTTTACTTCTTTATGCTGTATTTTTTGTGTATTCTGTACTGTATTCTGACTAAACTGTTCTGTGTGTCTGATTCAAACATGTCTGAGGATAACCGTGAGGTTATCGTGAGGCAAGGCGCCTTGCAGCTGAGTCAGATGCAGCACGAGATACTCACCTGGAAAGCAGCAATGTGCGCAATGCTAACATGAGGGCAGAGGAGACCCCTCAGCAGCGAGAAGACAGGCAGGCAAGGGATGCCCTACGCCATCAGGACGTGCACTGTGCGTAACTGGAGCATGTGCGCTGTGACAATCACAACCTTGCTCGGTATTATGATACTGATTTCTTCCGAGAGGAACTTCATGGTGATTACAGGCAGATGCTGAGCAAGACCTCACTGTTTCAATGTCCTAATTGCTTACATTGTGGTGCCTTTGTATGGGAAGAGAAGAGGAAAGGATTCTGCTGCAACGATGGTAAGATTGACCTTAAGTATGCCCCCACAAATCCCAAGCCTGGCTCAATCCCACCACAGCCTACAGATGCTATTAAGCACCTTTTCCAAAATCAGGACTTTGTAAAGCAGGCGAAACAGTATAACAATGCGCTGGCAATGGTAAGTATCGGTGTTCGGGAGATAAGTATGCCTGGCTTCAATCCTGGGGTATGCATACAAGGTAAGGTTTATCATTACATTGCTGGTCCTCTTCCCGAGCAGGGTTATACCCCACACTTTGCCAGATCTACTTCCACGATCATGCCCATGAGCTGGCGTACCGTCGTGCCCACACCTCGAGCAGCAGTCTGAATGAAGATTTTTGCTGAGAGCACAAGAGTCCATCAAGAGTGCAATCCATACGTGCAGCAGTTCAAGTCAGCCATTGAGTATGTGGCTCATAATGATAGCGCCAATGAACTCCAAATTGTCCGAACAGCTCGCACGCAGCGCCGATACCTTCATCGTGGCACCGTCAACCTTCCATCACGAGATAGCGATGTGGCTGTCATTGCTCCAGGAGCAACGACAACAGAGCAGTTTGGAAAGTTTGCTGTCACTCTTCACCTCAGAGGAGGAAGACTTCAGACAATAGATGCCATGCATCCAGCATGTGACCCATTATCATATGTACTTCTGCTGCATTGCAGTTCCCAGGGGTACCACACTGAGCTGGCAGGAATCACACCAACATCCTTCTACCGCTACCATCTTCAAGTGCGCAACACTGCTCATTACTTGTATCTACTGCTCCGTAGTGGGAAACTGACACAGCAACCCCCTTCTGGTAAAACTACCAAAACCAAGAATCATTGCTCACCTTCACTCTTTCATTCCTCCGTTTCATTCCTCCGTACGTATGTGACATGATGGCAAAAATTGAGTCACACTGTCTCAAGTGGATCCACCACAACCTGAAGTCAATCAAGGCTGAAAAGTATAAGGTCATTGGTGATGCCCTGAACAGTGATGCTGAGGTGATACCTGAATGCCACACCATCTTGCCGCCATCAATTTATAGATCGCCACACTGGTATGCCAAAGAGTTTTAGGATGCAATGGCCTTGGTCCGAGTCAAGGGAAAACCCGACTTCTTCGTGACCTTCACCTGCAACCCCAAGTGGCCAGAAATCACAGGATTGCTTTTTGAGGGCCAGCCAGCCAATCAGAGACCTAACATCATCGCTCGAGTGTTCCACATGAAGGTGGAAGCACTCCTCTAAGACCTCCTTAAGCAATACATGTTGGGGCATGTGGATGCCGATGTGATGGTGAAGGAAACGCAAAAGCACCATCTTTCACATATACACATGCTCCTGACCATGGTACCTCGCCACAAACCCAGGACCTCAGCAGATGTCAATCGTGTGGTCTCTGCTGAGATTCCTAACAAAGACACAAATCCAGAACTATATCGCATCGTCACATCACACATGATTCACGGTCCATGTGGGGAATGGAACAATGCAAGCCCCTGCATGGCAGACCAGAAGTGTACACAGGACTATCCCAAAGCCCTGCGAGGGACGACAAGCTTCTCTGATGACTCCTATCCTCTCTACAGAAGACGGGCAGAAGCAGCACCTGGTGCTCCCATCATGAAGACTATCAGAGGCGGCGTTAACCTATTAGTCAACAATGCATGGGTTGTGCCTTACAATTCATATATTCTTCTCCGGAACGATGCTCACATCAACCTTGAGATCGTATGTGCCGTCACCAGTGTGAAGTACCTCTACAAATACCTTGAAAAGGGACCAGAGCAGTACCTGATCAGACTTGAGCCACATGAGGAGACGCAAGAGACATTGTGGCATGATGAGGCGACGCGATATGAACTAGGGCGGTACATCACTGCATCTGAGACATACTGGCGCATCTACGACTTCCCCATTCAACGCAAGCACCCACCAGTGGAGACGCTGGCACTTCATCTGGAGGATGAGCAGCTGATCATGTTCAATGACGAAGGTGCTGCCCAGAACCTGGTGGACTCATGGCCTCCTGAAACAACACTCACCGCCTTTTTCGAAGCCATGACTCTCCATCCACACATGTGCCCTGTTGTCTATCCAGATGTGTTTCAACACTTCACCTACTTTCGGAACAGATTTCAGTTGCGGAAGAAAAGAATGAGTTTTCAGGATGACCGCATGGCTGACACGGTTGGACAACTCCCCATGATTCTCTTCAACTTTCATAATGCGGAGCTGTACAATCTCCGCATGCTACTGTACCTCGTGCCTGGGCCTACATGCTTTCAGGACCTCCAACGTGTTGGCAGTAGGGTCATGGAGACCTATCTGGCAGCCTGCATTGTGCATGGCATTGTTGACAATGACCAGGAGGTGGATTCTGTTATGGAGGAGGCTACAAACGTCGCATTTGGCCCAGTAGTCCATGAGGTATTTGCCAACATTCTCATGTTCGTTCTCAGAGGGGAACACTTGCAGTTCTGGGAAAGGCACAAGTATGTGCTGTGCGAGGACTTCATGCGTGCAGCTGGTGTGAATGAGCCAGATGAACGCATTGTGAGTAAAGTACTACTCCAGCTGAAGGACCACATTGAGAGGCACAGCTTTTTGCTGAGCGAGAACTTCGCTCACTCCCTGAGCCTGATCCAGTTCACATCCAGCCTCACATTCCTCGCATCATCCAGCATGAGACAGAACACAACACACCAGAGCTTGAGGCTCACATTGCTGAGACAGAGGACCTTCTCAATGACAAGCAGTGTGTAGTTGTCAAACCAGTGATGGAGAGTGTGGAACAGGGACTTGGCAAGATGATCGCAGTTGATGCAAGTAGTGGGACTGAGAAAACATTCACATTATCCCACATACTCAACAAAGTGCGAGCACAGGGCACGGTAGCCCTTGCAACAGCTGCAAGTGGCATTGCAGCTACCCTCCTGCCTAAAGGGCCCACCTTTCGTAGTAGGACCAAGTGCCCTCTCATTCTCACTGACGAGTCCACATGCAACATCAGCGAAGATGACAGCACTGTGGCACTCACCAGAATGACGCATGTCAGGGTGGTGGATGAAGTGTCAATGATGGATCGCCGTGCTTTAGAGGCAGCAGATCGTACATTCCAGTGGCTGCGGGGTTCAGAGAAGCCATTTGGTGGCATCACAATGGTATTTAGCAGTGACTGGAGGCACATCCTTACCGTCATGCCGCATGGTAGCCGCACTGACATAGTAGGAAGGTGCTTGAAGAGCTGATACCTGTGGAGAAATGTCGAGATTCTTCATCTCACAGAAAACATGAGGATCACTCAGGCTGCTAGACAGCAACAAGATGAAGCAGATTTTGCCAAATTCCTGCTGGACCTTGGTGAAGGAAAGATTCCTGTCATTCTAGAGGAGGGTGAATTTGCTATTGAGCTCAACAAATCACTCATTCTTCCTGGTGAAAGACTCCAAGACATTGTCAGTTGGGTGTATGAGGACATCCACACCAACAATGCCAACTCCAAGTGGCAATGTGAGCGCGTCATACTGTGCCCGACCAACTCTGAAGTTGACAAGGTGAATGAGTACATGACAAAGATGTTTCCAGAAGAGGAATATGTTTGCTGCAGCATGGACACAGAGGAGTCTGAGGGTCACCATGTGTACCCGCCTGAGTCTATACATACCCTCTGCCCATCTGGCATGCCTCCCCATCGGACCACTCTAAAGGTGGGAATGGTGTCATGCAACTTCGAAACTTCTACCAGCACAACGGACACTGCAATGGCTTAAGGTATGTCATCGATCAGATCCTGCCCCATCTGTTGGTTGCAAAATCTGTGGTTGATGTCAATGCTGGACTCACACTCCTCATTCAACGCATCATCCTGAGCCCATCTGACAACATCTTCCCTTCCACTCTGCGGCGTCGGCAGTTTCCGGTGAAACCCTGCTTTGCCACGAGCGTGAATAAGTCTCAGAGGCAGTCACTACACCATGTTGGAGTCTTCTGCACAAGAGACTTTTTCAGCCATGGTCAGTTCTTCGTGGCGGCCAGCAGGGTTGGCAGATCAAGCAGCCTTCGCATTCTTGCTCAAGATGAAGAGACAACAATGAAGCGTCACTTTCTCAGCAATGTTGTTTATGAAGAGGTGCTGACGAGATAAAACTATGTACATCGAAAGAACTTAACAAATTTGTGATGATTTTGAACGAGGGCTATCCTGAAGCTATTACCCCTCTTTAGGGCCATTTACACCAAACGGCCACAAGATTTCTGAATCAAAGTTTTCATGCTACTTTGTCTTATTTGTATTTTTTCTTTTTCTTTTATTTAATAATAAAAATACATATATTGTATTAATAATATTGTATTCATAATGTTTAAAATAATATTGTATTAAAAATGTTGGACTCCCTTTCCAGGACCCAACCGGGTTTTTTTATTTTATTCCAAGATCTTTCGTCTTCACTGAAGACTTTATCCCACTACAGAGAAAGATTTTGTATCTTTCTCTGTGAAAACCACTCATTATTTGCAGCAAGAATCTTTGGTAAAGAATTCCTGCAATGATGGATGTGAATGTTTTGAACGGGCACTGCATTCGTTTATCTAATTCTGCAATTAATCGATTAATCAATCAATTATTGTACACCGCTCCCTCCCAATTCTGATTTCATGTGCTGCAAGGCGGCACCTCGGGGTGCTGAAGGTTCCGCAGCAATGTTGCGTGCTGGAGGATTATTTATTCATTTGGCATGGTGGTGGTGAACTTTGAATGTACCGCTACTTATTTAACTTCATGTCTTTATAATTTAACTAATGGAGGTCCTCAATGCCGGACATGAAATCAGAGCCGTATCCCTGGACATATCACGTGCTTTTGACACGGTCTGGCACCCTGCCCTGCTCACCAAACTCTCTTCCTATGGTATCCAAGGCCATCTCCACTCATGGCTCGCAGACTTCCTCTCCTGTCACTGTCAAAGTGTGGCCCTAAATGGAGTTCTTTCATCCACTCTTCCTGTCCAGGCTGGAGTTCCTCAAGGCAGCATTCTGGGCCCTGTTCTTTTTCTGGTTTTCATCAACGATCTCTCCGGCTCTGGAAAATCCGCTTTATCTCTGTGCTGATGACTCCAATGTCTGCCGTACCATCTGTCATCCCTCAGAACAGCAATCAGCAACTTCTTCGCTCACTGCAGATCTGGGTAAGATCACAAACTGGTCCAACACGCGGATCATGTCTTTCAATCCGGAAAAATCTCATACTTTCACCATGTCTCTCCGAAAGGACCGTTTGGCAAGCCTCCCCCCATCCACTTTCTCAACAATCCTCTGGAAGGAGTCCTTTATTTCAAGCTTCTGGGTCTCACTATCCGCCATGATCTTTCCTGGGAAAGCCACATTTCCAACCTGTCCTCCAAAGCCAGTTGCCGACTGGGAATCCTCTGTCGTGCAAAGTCCTTCCACGGCCCACCTGAGCTCCTGACCACTGACAAAGCTTTCATCTGCAGGCTGATGGCATACTGCTCTCCCCTCTGGGCTGGTGCTCCTGCCTCCCACCTTTCTCGGCTTCATGCTGTGGAAGCCAAGGCATTTCGGATCATTGGCATCTCCCACGATGAGGCTGAGTCTTTGGGCCTCTCACTCTCTCACCGCAGGCCGGTCAGTGGTCTTTGTCTTCTGCCATCTCCTCTGCGGTCTCGCCCCCCTTGCTGTGTCTGCGATTTGTCCCCACCATATTTCCGCAGGGCGCTCAAGATCCGCCAACAACCCCTTCTGGTAAAACCACCAAAATCACGAATCACTGCTCACCTTCTTTCTGTCTTTCATTCCTCTTTTTTCCAGCCTTTGGAATAAACTCCCTCACTCTCTTCAATCCCACTCTTCCCTCCAGGCCTTCAAAACAGCTGTTCACCACCACCTCTTATCGTCCCCCATCCAAATCCTCGATCTTTTCCACCCCCGTTAATCCACCCCAAACCCACCTCCTTTGAATTCCCTGCTTTCCTTCCTGAAAGTCCCTGTAATGTACATCTTGTATTCCCCATGTTCCCCAGCCAATCCCTCTCCCTTCCATAAATCTCCTTATGTCTCTGTTCCCCACTGTTTTGTCCTTCTCACTCCCGCCCCTCTTGTCTCATGCCCCCCTTGCTGTGCATTATGTGTTAGCTCTCATTCGAGCCTTGACAAGGTATACAAATAATAATAATAATAATAATAATAATAATAATAATAATGTGACAGTTTTGGAAATGTACCCCACAAGGAGAGCATAAATGGACACACTGGAGACCCGAGGATGAGTTATTTCAATAGTCTATGTGTGGGTAGACCTTTGCCCCTTGTGTAATGGTTTTGGGGTGGGGAGGGCATGCATTGAGGACTTGAGGTTAGTTTGTGTTTCCCCAATATAATGTCTCCCCCCCCCCCCACACTCCTTTCAATATCCCCCATCGGTCCGTTCCAACAATCCCCGCTCCCCCCTTGCCTCTCAATCCACCAATGATTCCCTTCACTAAATCCCAATTCAATAACCCCTCTTTCATCCCGTCAGTCTTTCTTTCCACCCCACAAGTTGATTGTATCATTCTTCAGTGCGTCTGCTTCCTTACCACTCAAATCGACTCTTTTTTTTGTAAATTGTTTCCCACTAACAACGCATCACGGAACGTAAACAATTAATCCTCTGGACAGGCATAAAATTGCTTTCCCACATTCTTCCTTCTTGCATTTCACACATTCGTGACACAAAGCATGACGCTTGATGCATTTGTGGTGAAACACAGCAATTCTCACATGCACGTCCATGGTATGAAGTGTAATGCTTTTCCCGTAATAAAGTGTGCCACATCTCACATGCATGAAACAGTGCACACTGTCGAGTGAACGTTTGCACGCGAGGGAGGGAGTGGGAGCCATTGTTGCTGTCTTGGGCACGTGAAAGGAGAGGCGGTGAAAGCTCCCTTAGAAACTGCAGGATTTTGCACAAGCTTGATCGTGGACACGCCACCATCAGATGCGCACCAATGGGAGACAGACTCGCATGAGAGAGATGAGGAAGAAGGAGCGCAGGGTGTGTACGAGAAGAGGCACCTCAAAGCTTTTCCTGTGAGCAGTGATGCCCGGAATGCTGCTTGGTTCATGTGGAGAGTGTGATGTGGAGATTAAGCAGCTTGAGGGGATAGAACGCACCAGAAACAATGTTCCTGTAAACTATGCTCCGGAGGAAAGGGAGTTGCTTGCAGCTGGTGTACCGCGGACACCTCTGAGAGGAATTTGCCTGTTTGTTTGAGCTGCTATCATTGGAGCACAGAACAGAAAGGCATTTGTGTGTGAACTGCTTGCCGGTGGCATATCTGGGATGCTGGAGAGGTCTTGCCTACTTGTTCTGGACGCCTCAGAGAATAATTTTCCCAGTTGTTTGAGCTGCTGTCATATGTGCACGGAACAGAAAGGCATTCGTGTGTGAGCTGCTTGCCATTGGCATAAAGGGGGTGCCAGAGATGACTTGCCTACTTGTTCTGGACACCTCAGAAATGCAGCTGCACGTCCCATCGCCACTCCACCACTCATCTTCCTCATCCTTTCCCCTCCCACAATATATTTGGACTGGCACAGCCCCATTTGGCTGTGAGGTAAGGGAAGGAGTCGACCCAACACTCCATTCTTTTCTTTTCTTCTTCTTCTTCTTCTCCCCAACTGAATGATGGCCATTATGTCTTTTGTGTAAATAAGATTGCATAAGAATATGTGTTTGGGTTAAATCTGTTCTTCTGTGCCTTTTGCTTGTAAATACTCGCTTTTCAATTATTGTGTGTGTGTGTGTGTGTGTGTGTGTGTGTGTGTGTGTGTGTGTGTGTTAGGGTGGTGGGCTTGGGATCCTAGGGTCCTGAGTTCAAATCCCACTCGACTGTTGAATTAATACCAGGTGGGGTTAACTCTGCCTGTCATCCTTTCGAATCAGCAAAATGCGTGCCAGCTTGCTGGTATCCTGTGTTGGAGTGGTGATCCATCCAGGATTGTGACCAATAGCCAAGGAGACCGCTTAGGCAGCCCCAATGCTCTGCACATAGTATGGTCCCAATGGATGGATGGTGTGTGTGTGTGTGTGTGTGTGTGTGTGTGTGTGTGTGTGTGTGTGTGTGTGTGTGTGTGTGTGTGTGTGTGTGTGCATAAATAATTGTTGGTTGTTATTTCAAATCTGTCTTAGTTGTGCTTTCCTTCATTGGTCTGACACAGTGTACAAGCATAGGTAGATGGGAAGTTGTACCCCCACCGATTGGCTCTACTCATTCGTCAGCGTACACTCACTGTATTGCTTGGAAGTAATCTGAGTGTGCGCTGAGGACACAAAATTCAGTTAATTTAGTCACCTCCTCAGTTAAACAGCCAACGGATAACCCTGTTAGAATTGATGAAATAATTGACGTTTGTGGATGCTTAGCAACCCACCAGACCATGGAGTTATCCACGGCTGGTGGCCACAGGATTTTTCTAATTTTAGTACAAAATCAAGCATAGCTCAGAAATGCTCAACAAACTCAGTTAACCAAATTATCTGTAAAAGAGCAGTCCTACCTAAAAACTTCAAACCTGTTTCCAAATCTTCATGTTCTCTGTGGAAATCAGGGAAAATGAAGTTCTTTCAAAACTGACCCAGCACCACAATTCAGTCCTTAATCTAACAATAAACCTCCAAATTACTCTCCCAATTAATAATCAATCATCTTTCAAATATCATCTGATGTGAAAAAATCTGATTATAAAATTTCCTTTTCAGATCATGGATCTGAAGACATCACCATCATTCCCAGTGGAGTGGCTTTCATATCAACTGTAAGTTTTCAACTTGGCAACAATTTATCTCACAATATTATTAGATTGTTTATTCTGTGTCTCTTCTCAAGATATTGAAACATTTTAACAAATTTATGTCTCGCAAAATGACGAGCAGTTAATTTCAATAATAGATGATGTTTTGTGGGATAAGATATATTTATAGGTGGCTGTTTGATCATATTAGCAGGGAGGACTTCCAGGACACATTGCAAACTGAGATTTCTGCTAACCTTGTTGTACCAACAGTGAACATTGTATCATACATCAAGCTGTGACTAAACACCACCATCAACAATTAAAATTGGAGATAAATTGATATTTTCTCATAATAAACAAAACAAAATTTTGAAAGAGGAAGGAAAGAACTTTCATTCAAGTGTAAGGTAATCTATACTAATAAATGTCAGAGTGTGTGTGTGTGTGTGTGTGTGTGTGTGTGTGTGTGTGTGTGTGTGTGTGTGTGTTCTTCATAAAGCATAACATATTCTCTCTGTAAACTCCCCTACCCCCACGCCTCTCTTTTTGTCCCATCCTTGCTCTATCCCTTCCCAATACAGTCACATATATCTCTATATCTCTATATCTCTATATCTCTATATCTCTATATCTCTATCTCTATATCTCTATCTCTATATCTCTATCTCTATATCTCTATCTCTATATCTCTATCTCTATATCTCTATATCTCTATCTCTATATCTCTATATCTATATCTCTATATCTATCTCTATATCTATCTCTATATATCTATCTCTATATATCTATCTCTATATATCTATCTCTATATATCTATCTCTATATATCTCTATCTATCTCTATCTATCTATCTCTATCTATCTATCTCTATCTATCTATCTCTATCTATCTATCTCTATCTATCTATCTCTATCTATCTATCTCTATCTATCTATCTCTATCTATCTATCTCTATCTATCTATCTCTATCTCTATATCTCTATCTCTATATCTCTATCTCTATATCTCTATCTCTCTATCTCTATATCTCTATATCTCTATCTCTATATCTCTATCTCTCTCTCTATATCTCTCTATATCTCTCTATATCTCTATCGATATCTCTATCTATATCTCTCTATATATCTCTCTATATATCTCTCTATATATCTCTCTCTATATCTCTATATATATCTCTATCTCTCTCTCTCTCTCTCTCTCTCTCTCTCTCTCTCTCTCTCTCTCTTCTCTCTCTCTCTCTCTCTCTCTCTCTCTCTCTCTCTCTCTCTCTCTCTCTCTCTCTCTCTCTCTCTCTCTCTCGACTTGTCCGGGCAGTAGTTATATTAGTCTCTGGACATGTTCCGAGCATGTTTGTCTCCAGACAACTTAGCTCCAGATGCATCCGGGAAGTGTTTGTCACTGGATGATTTGGGGCGGTGTTTGTCTCTGGACATGCCTTTTCGGTGTTCATATCCCGACGAGAGTTTGTCTCTGGACAGCTTGGCTCCGGACACGTCCGGGTGGTATTTATGTCCGGACGGGAGTTTGTTTCCGGATGTGACCAGACGGGAGTTTGTCGCTGGACCCGTCCGAGCAGTGTTTGTGTCTGGACGGCTTGGCTCTGGATGCATCTGGCGGGTGCTTGTCTCCGGGCGTATTTATAGTATGACCGGTAGAAAATGTATTTCAGAAATTATTTTGTTTCCATCTTCACTGTTATTCAATGCAGAAATAATTTTGATGAGAGAGTATGCATTGTAATTAATGCTCTACAGCACCTCTGCCCTCCCTTCCTCTCACCTCACACTGTCTTGACTACACCCCCCTCACTCCTTTCCCCTCCACCTCTTCACACCGCTTTTTGATTCCGCCTACACAAGCCCCATCCACACAAGCCACATCGACACAAGCCCCATACACACAAGCCACATCCACACAAGCCACATCCACACAAGCCACATCCACACAAGCCACATCCACACAAGCCCCATCCACACAAGCCCCATCCACACAAGCCCCATCCACACAAGCCACATCCACACAAGCCCCACCCACACAAGCCACAACCACACAAGCCACACCCACACAAGCCCCACCCACACAAGCCCCATCCACACAAGCCCCATCCACACAAGCCCCATCCACACAAGCCCCATCCACACAAGCCCCATCCACACAAGCCACATCCACACAAACCACACTCACACAAGCCCCATCCACACAAGCCCCATCCACACAAGCCACATCCACACAAGCCCCTTCCACACAAGCCACATCCACACAAGCCCCACCCACACAAGCCCCACCCACACAAGACCCACCCACACACGCCCCACCCACACCAGCCCCACCCACACAGGCCCCACCCACACAAGCCCCACCCACACAAGCCACATCCACACAAGCCACATCCACACAAGCCCCACCCACACAAGCCCCACCCACACAAGCCACATCCACAAAAGCCACATCCACACAAGCCCCACCCACACAAGCCCCATCCACACAAGCCCCACCCACACAAGCCACATCCACACAAGCCCCACCCACACAAGCCACATCCACACAAGCCACATCCACACAAGCCACATCCACAAAAGCCACATCCACAAAAGCCACACCCACACAAGCCCCACCCACACAAGCCCCACCCACACAAGCCCCACCCACACAAGCCCCACCCACACAAGCCCCATCCACAAAAGCCACATCCACACAAGTCACATCCACACAAGCCACATCCACACAAACCACATCCACACAAGCCACATCCACAAAAGCCACATCCGCACAAGCCACATCCGCACAAGCCACATCCGCACAAGCCCCATCCGCACAAGCCCCATCCACACAAGCCCCATCCACACAAGCCCCATCCACACAAGCCCCATCCACACAAGCCCCATCCACACAAGCCCCATCCACACAAGCCCCATCCACAGAAACCACACCCACACAAGCCCCATCCACACAAGCCCCATCCACACAAGCCCCATCCACACAAGCCCCATCCACACAAGCCCCATACACACAAGCCCCATCGACACAAGCCCCATCGACACAAGCCACATCCACACAAGCCACACCCACACAAGCCCCATCCACACAAGCCCCATCCACACAAGCCCCATCCACACAAGCCACATCCACACAAGCCACATCCACACAAGCCTCGTCCACACAAGCCCCATCCGCACAAGCCCCACCCACACAAGCCCCACACACACAAGCCCCACACACACAAGCCACATCCACACAAGCCCCATCCACACAAGCCCCATCCACACAGGCCCCATCCAGAGAAGCCACACCCACACAAGCAACATCCACACAAGCCACATCCACACAAGCCCCATCCACACAAACCACATCCACAACAGCCCCACCCACACAACCCGCACCCACCCAAACCACACCCACACAAACCACATCCACACAAGCCACATCCACACAAGCCACATCCACACAAGCCACCTCCACACAAGCCCCACCCACACAAGCCCCACCCACACAAGCCCCATCCACACAAGCCCCATCCACACAAGCCACACCCACACAAGCCCCATCTACACAAACCCCATCCACACAAGCCCCCTCCACACAAGCCACGCCCACGCAAGCCACAACCACACACGCCACACCCACACAAGCCCCATCCACACAAGCCCCACCCACACAAGCCCCACCCACACAAGCCCCACCCACACAAGCCCCACCCACACAAGTCCTATCCACACAAGCCACACCCACACAAGCCACACCCACACAAGCCACACCCACACAAGCCACACCCACACAAGCCACACCCACACAAGCCACAGCCACATCCATCATATCCACATCATTAGTGATTAGTTCATCAGTTCCCCACACACATCTTCTTCTTCTTCTTTCGGCTGCTCCCGTTAGGGGTCGCCACAGCGGATCATCCGTGTGATCCGCATAGTGATTTGGCACATGTTTTACGCCGGATGCCCTTCCTGACGCAACCCTGGTCGCCTCTGACGACACAGGGATATGGTACACCTATTTTAACCGGGGTATACACCGGCCCAGTACACTGGTACTCATTTCGCCGACCTCGGAAGGATGACAGGCTGAGTCAACCCCCTGGTGTAGTAATTCAGTGGCCCAACGGGGCTTGAACTCAGGACCTTTTGGATCCCAAGCCGCTGCCCTAACCATTGCGCCAACACACCAGGTTTAGTTCCCCACACACATGTTTATTTAATTAAATTTTTTTGCTCCACCCACACAAACCACATCCACAGAAACCCCACACACACAAGCCCCACCCACCCACACAAGCCCCACCCACCCACACAAGCCCCCCCTCCTGTGCGCCCCCACCTTTGAGCCACCACCCGCCTCATGCCACCCCCACCCTTCCCTACACACACAGGGAGGGGAGGGGGGTGGGATGAGGGGGGTGGTGGGTCATTGGGGGAGCGCACCTACCCGCCCCCTCCCCCTCCTTTGCACTTCCTTTGTTCTTTTTTTTCTAATTAAGAATTCAATAATTGAAAGCAAAGCAAATATAATTCATCAAGATTGAAAATATTAAACATTTTTCATTGAGTAAATATTCAGTTGCGAGAATGAACGATCTTTCCCAGCAGTCTGCCTAAGATGTCTTGTGATTTTGAAACTCAATTAACATATTCTGTTCAAAACAAAGAGTGAACAACAATTAGGGTGTATAAAGATGATTATATTATGATATTAATAAAATAATAAATATAACATTTACCTCCAGAAGATCGAGTCTTTTTGTCCATTTCATCCAGATGAGCATTTAAACTGGAACAAGTTTGACATAAATCATCACCCCGTGGAATTTGAACATCTTCCCATTCAAGGTTGCGAAATTCATTCCCTTCACCACCCATGTATGATTCAGTTTTAATGCTGAAAATAAAAAGCAAGTAGTCAAAACATTACCACCAAGTTGTGATATTGCTTTTAAATTAATTACCACAATACCAAATAAAAGGTTGTGTATCAGGAGAACAGAAAGAGACAGATGGAGACAGAAGCAGATAGAGAGAGACAGAGACAAACAGAGAGAGACAGAGACAGAGACAGAGACAGAGACAGAGACAGAGACAGAGACAGAGACAGAGACAGAGACAGAGACAGAGACAGAGAGAGAGAGAGAGAGAGAGAGAGAGAGAGAGAGAGAGAGAGAGAGAGAGAGAGAGAGAGAGAGAGAGAGAGAGAGAGAGAGAGAGAGAGAGAGATAGACAGAGAGATAGACAGAGAGAGAGATAGACAGATAGAGAGATAGACAGAGAGAGAGATAGACAGATAGAGAGACAGAGACAGATAGAGAGACAGAGAGACAGAAAGACAAATACAGATAGAGAGATAGAGAGAGAGAGACAGATAGAGAGACAGAGCGATAATTTCTCACCTTAGACTCGGGTCAAAGGGCGGAGGAGCTCCTTGTGAGCCAACGGCCATCCATACCTAGTGCCCAACTGTGTCTGCGGACGTCCTCCTGCAGTTGGGTCACTTCTTATTAGGAGGTTGGTGGCAGGATTTGCACTCCGGCCACCGTAAAACCCTTCATTCCGCAAAACGCAAAAACGCAAAAAAAATCTGAAAACCCACTTTGTGGGAGTACCTCCTGTGCAGCTTCCCTTCGCAGGGCAGCTCACCGGATGACGGGATTGGGGCAAAGCCTTCGGGACCCCCAATCTTTGATAGGATGGAAACCATGGGGTAACATCCCTGGGTCAGATTGCGGGAGAGTGTGTCGGAGTGGTGCTGAGGTGTCGTCCACCAGACAGCAGTCGCCTTGGGTTAACCTGAGCCGGTCCCTTCGGGTGGGTGCCTGGAATGTCCTATCCCTAAGAGAGGATGATCACCTGTCTCTGTTATCATTTGAGCTCAAGCGTTTGGACATCGGGATTGCAGCTCTCTCTGAGGTTCAGAGACCGGATTGCGGTGAGATAATGGTGGGTGGTTACACCTACTATTGGTCTGGTCGCTTTGATGGTTATCATACCCAAGGAGTTGCTGTAGCTGTGTCCAATAAGCTGACCCCAATGATAATTGAGGTAACACCGGTCAACGAGCGTATTATGAGATTAAGGATTCGTCACTCCTTAGGTGTCATTTCCCTGGTCTCTGTTTATGCTCCGACTGAGGCGAGTGATCTCATCGTGAAGGATGCTTTCTACGCCACACTCGAGTCTGTGGTTGATCAGTGCCCCAGACGAGATACACTTCTAGTCTTGGGGGATTTCAATGCATCGACTGGAACTGATAGGGATGGTTATGAGGTGTGTGTTGGTCCCCATGGGTCAGGAACTACGAACCAGAATAGCACTAAGTTCCTTGACTTTGCAAGAAGTCATGGACTTAGCGTGGCTGGTTCATGGTTTCAGCACCCACAAGCTCATCGCTGGACTTGGTATTCCAACACTGGCGGTGTGGCAAAGGAGATTGACCATGTCCTCATTGACGGTCGTTGGAGGATGATCCAGAACTGCAGGGTCTACCGGAGTGCTCAGTTCCTCAATACTGACCACAGGCTTGTTGTAGCAACTCTAAAGCTGCACCTTAAATCCTGGAGAATGGTACCATCCCAGCCTAGGCAGGATGTTGCCAAGCTCAGGGATGAGAGAGTAGGTGAGGAGTTTGCGAACAGGCTGAGTGGACACTTGGGGGGTCTGGGTGCTTTGGGGGGTCCTGAAGAGTTGTGGAGCGCCTTCAAGACCACCGTCCTTGATGTTGCCGGTGGATGCCTTGGAGCTCACCGCAGGGCAAAGAAGAATTTTGTCTCTCAAGGGACACTGGATACCATTGACCAGAGTCGCAGGGCCAGGCTGAATGGCAGAGCTGAGCTGTTCAGGGAGCTGAGGCGTAAAACTGTACGTGCACTGAGGGTGGACAAGGAGGCCTATGTGCGAGGAATCTGTGAGGGGGTAGAGCATCACCTGTGGACAGGTGATTCTCGTCCCGCTTACAGGGGAATTCGCGCATTATGTTCATTCAAGCCCATCCCTCGGAGCACTGCAGTTCGAGCAGAGAGTGGTAGGCTCTTGACAGAGGAGTCTGAAGTGAAGGCCTGCTGGGCCGGTTTCTTTGAGCGGTTGTACCAGGCTGATCCCCCAGCTGTCGAGTTGGATGTCAAGGGTGTTACAATCCCTGTTGCTGACCCTCGAATCAACTGTGGTCCACCTTCGCTTGTGGAAACACGGGCTGCGGTGAACCAGTTGAAACGGGGCAAAGCTCCAGGGATCTGTGGCATCCATGCCGAACTTCTCAAGGCTGGTGGAAATGCTGCACTCGTGTCGTTGCATGCAGTTTTGTGCTCTGCCTGGAACACAGGCATCATCCCAACTGACTGGAAGAGGGGCCTTGTTGTCCCTCTCTGGAAAGGGAAGGGTGATCGCCAAGACTGCAACAGCTACCGAGGGGTGACGCTGCTCTAAGTGCCGGGCAAGGTCTTTGCTCAGATAATTCTTGATAGGGTTCGTCACCATCTGCTTGAGCACCAGCGTCCAGAGCAGTCAGGCTTTACACCAAAGAGGTCAACGATTGACCGTATCCTTGCACTTCGTGTCCTCACCGAACGCAGACGAGAGTTTCGGCAGGGGCTGCTTGCAGCCTATGTTGATCTCTGTAAAGCGTTCGATTCAGTGAATCGGGATGTCCTGTGGAGGATTCTTGGTCTTCGTGGGGTGCCACCAAAACTGATCGATCTGATGTCTGAACTCGACTCTGGTACTGAGAGTGCTGTGAAGTGTGGTGGTGCCATCTCTGACTTATTTCCAGTTGTTACTGGAGTTCGTCAGGGATGTGTACTTGCCCCCACACTTTTCAGCACTTGTATGGACTGGATTTATGGAGGATGTCGGAGAGATCAAGTTGCGGTGCATCGTTTGGGAATGTCAAGATCTCGGACCTTGATTTTGCAGATGCACTCATCTTTGCGGAGACTTTAGACATCATCTTGGGGGCCCTCGAGGTGCTGAATGAGGAGTCGGAGCCGTTGGGATTACGGGTTTCTTGGGTCAAAACTAAGATCCAGGCTTTCGGTGACATCTTGGATGCTGCTGTCCTGTCTGTGTCTGTTTGTGGTGAGGATGTTGAGGTCGTGAAGAGATTCACTTACCTTGGCAGTGATATTCATGTCTCTGCTGGCTGCGATTCAGAGGTCAATAGACGTCTGGGTCGGGCCTGGGGAGTCATGGATTCACTGGATCATGGGGTGTGGCGCTGCCGGTACCTGTGCGGGAGGACGAAAGTCCGAGTCTTCAGGTCCTTGGTACTTCCAGTCTTGCTCTATGGGTGCGAGACTTGGACTCTGAACAAGGATCTGAGATGGAGACTTAATTCCCTTGGTACCAGGTCTCTTCGGAGAATCCTTGGCTATCGCTGCTCGGATTTTGTGTCCAACGAGCGGTTGCTGAGAGAGACTCTGATGAGATTTGTTACCTGCATAGTCCGTGAGCATCAGTTGCGGCTGTATGGACATGTGGCTCGTTTTCCTGGCGCTGATCCTGCTCATCAGATTCTCTCACCGAGGGAGTCTCATGAGTGGAGGAGGCCAGTGGGCCGACCACGTGCCTCATGGTTGCAACAGGTTGACCATCATCTCAAGGAGATGGGGATGGGCCTGGCATCTGCCTGGGGGATGGCCAGACGGAGGCCCCTGGAGTACCGGCGGAAAGTGGACGCAGCGACGCGCTGTTCTGGCACATGCTCCCATACCTGACCTGACCTGACTCGGGTCATTCAAGATCAAAGGACGTGAGAGAATTTCTTGCCATCCAAGAAAAATATCATTCAAATATTTTCGAAACAAATAAATGTCTTCAAAGAAGTCGTTCATTTTTATCCACTCGTCGTGTAATTCAGATAACTCATTTTCAACATCAGTTGTCAACGATGTTCTGATTGGGGACAACCTGTTAGAAAAAAAAAACAATAATTATTAGTCTTGTAGTGATTTAATTCTGTTTAGAACAACAAATAATGAATTAGGTTGAGAATCTCACCTGTCATCTTGTGAAAACGATTGATCTGCAAGGATGTAGTAATAATCTGATGCTCCATATTCTAAATAAAACACGTTCGGCACACAAGTTGGTTTAAATAAGCAACTTGATGACGTTATGAGAGATTTCACAACAATGGTTTTTCCAGGGTGTGCCCCACATAGGAAATGACTTCGGAATTTTTTGGCTTGGTTTGGGCGAGGTAGCTTGGCTGACTTCAAACTGACTTATTTCAACACGAAAATGAAACATCTTGCTTTGAATGATTTTGATAAAACCAACGTTTAAAAGCTGTTTTTAGCTAAACTTTGTTCTGTTAGTGTTCTGATGATTTGAGATACTAGTACGTGCCCGTAAAAAAAACAAAATATAATAATAATAAATAAATAAATAAATAAATAAATAAACCACACAGGCCATTTCTTCGCTCTCGCGTGCCTGTACATGCGTGACCGGGAAGTTCGATATTATTCGCAGTTACGATTATTCGCAATTTAGTTTTAATACCCAATTATTCAATTAGCGCCAACGTATTTTACATTTTCACAATGTCGTGGCAAGGAAAAACAAAAAGAGAAGAGAAGAGAGAAAAAAAATTACTTCCTGGTTCGGAGCATACCAGCACTCCGATGTTACCAAAATTTATACACCATCTAATATAAAAACGATCATAACTTGGGCCATTGTGTTTATCTATAAATGCGCATAAGAAATCGAGAAATTACTAGAATACACGAAGTCATCACTCTCCGGAAGCCCGTACGTTGTCACCCGTAATGGGGAGCGCGGCTGTGCTTTCCTTCCCCATCGGCCATGCCCATGCAACAATGTGTCTTGCCATTGGTTTGGTAAATAAATGGCCATAACTTGGGAAGCACTTGTCCGATTAATATCAAACCTTGAAAAGGCACATCCTCAGGTCCCCAGCAATATACCTGGCAAGTTTCAATTAGATCGGGCCAGTGGTTTTGGAGAAACAGCGGTCTCACACACACACACACACACACACACACACACACACACACACACACACACACACACACACACACACACACACACACACACACACACACACACACACACACACACACACACACACACACACTGCTGGAATTATAGATAGATAACCACGAGAGACATGGGCACAGAATACTTCCTCATTTTCACAGCACGACTGTGCTCTTAAAAGCACTTCCCCAGTTTACAAAACCGAAGGATAACCCTTTCTTTCATGCTTGAAGAGATAAAGTGAATATACTCAATGGAAATGAATGTTATAAGAAAATTAAGTTATTCGCCAAAGTAGAACATGGACAAATATTCATTGGTTCGCTCTTTGAGTGGAATGAAAATATGAAAGGGAAGAAGTGCTTTAATGGGTAAGTCTCAATTTTACATTTGCTTGTATGGGAGGAAAGGGAATAGGAGGGGAGAAAATCAGTCTCCTATTTTGGGCTTTTGGGGCTTGAGTCATAAAGTTTTTCTCTTTCCCCCATTCATGTAAATGGGTGCCTCAGAAACCACATTTATCCTCCTCTACTATAAATGCCTGGTGTTGGCTTAATGGCTAGGGTGGTGAGCTTGGGATCCAAGGATCCTGAGTTCAAATCCCAATTTTCTATTGAATTAATACCAGGTGGGGTTGACTCTGCCTGTCATCCTTCTGAGGTTGGCAAAATGAGTGCCAGCTTTCTGCTGTCCTGTGTCAGAGTGGTGACCCATCCAGTATTGTGTCCAATAGCCAAGGAGACTGCTTAGGCAGCACCAACGCTCTGCACAGAGTATGGTCCCAATGGATGGATGGATGGATGGATGGAGGATAAGGACAACAGGAAATGTTCATGGATTTTAAGGTGAACTACAAGGGCACTACAAGATAATGGACAAATCATAACAGCATCGTATATGGTATTTGAAAATGGGGCTCCAGCATCATGAGGGGCTCCAGCATCATGAGCCATGTGCTAAATTGAAACACCAAACAGGGTTACTTTTTTGCACTTTCTCATGTGGAACCAATTATTTTCTTACAATTTTTTTTTAATTTATATTTTGCTTATCCTGTACGATGCTGTATTTTCTGGCACTAATAGTTGTAGAATATTTTTTTATGGCATGCCATTTACTAATACACGATGTTATATCACAGGTCAATTATTTATCCCTATATTTACAAGTCACATTAAGTCCTGAGTCACATTAATTTTCTAATGAAACACCTTGTGAATCATTTTAGGGCCTGAAAAGTTCATTTATTCCGAATTTCAGTGGAGGAAAGCCAGGCAAAATTTACTTCCTGGATTTGAATGATGATGCTGGAGTGCCAGTTCCTTTCAACTTTTCTCCTGATTTTCATTCCATGACTTTCAATCCCCATGGCATCAGCTACTTCATTGACCATACAGGTATCTTGCTTATCTGGGCTACTGATATTACCTGGGTTTGTTTTTGGTTTCATAACTGTTTTGTCAATCTGATGATATCTGTGGCAGTAATATTGCAGAAATATCAAGCAGGAAGAACATTAAATGGATGCACCACATTACAAGGACGGGAATTATCGGAGAAGGGTGCAAATAGAGTTGCATCAGGTGTTGTAAGGCTCAGGAGTGGAAAGGGACACACAATCAGGTGGCAATAGAAATGAGACCTAAAATCCTATAGGTTGGAATTTAAGAAAAGATGAAAGGCAACAGTTCCACAGGTAAGAAAATGTACATAAAATATAATTGCTGGTGTCACCTACAAGTGAAATCAGAAGTGACAGAAATGCACACTATATTTGTATGGTATATAGCCAACATTGTTCTGTTATCATGCAATTTCATAACAAAACAAGAACAGCACTCGATAGAGCACATACCTCTGCCAGACTGAACAGCTTACATTGTGCATCCAACTGATAGGCAGGATCTGCATCCAGACCTGAACCATCATTGAATCGACTTGTTCTTGGCACCTAACCAACTCATCCACCTAATTTTGTCATAACTCATCCACAACTTTTTGAAATATTGGTGTGATATGTTGTTTTTCACCACCATCTCTCCAATGGTGTAGAATCAATGAAGAAATTAAAAAAATTATCGTACCTGGATCCGAATTTGGATCTTCACCAAAACTGAATAAATTCTTCCTTGTCACACATGACACACCCAACCTGTGCATGTCCACAGCTTTTTGAATCATCTGAATCTTTTCATCTGAATCCGTCCACAGATTTTTGAGATATCGTGCTATATATCGTTTTTGGCCTAATGGTGAAGAATCACTTATAAAATTCCAGTAGGCAGATCCAGATCTGAATCTTCACCAAAATCTTATCAATTTGTCCTTGTTACATATCCAACCTGTCCACCAAATGTCGTCCAAATCCGTCCACCACTTTTTGAGATATCCTGTTCACAAAAAACAGTCACAGGGGTGAAAACATAACCTCTGTCCACCTTCGGTGGTGGAAGTAAACACAACATGGTAACCCTTTGGCCTTCTGTCTGCTTTAATTTTTATTTTGGGCATGTGATCATCAAACTATGCCTGGTGTTGGCTTAAAGGTTAGGGAGGTGGGCTTGGGATCCTAAGGTCCCGAGTTGAAGTCATGCCTGGCTGTTGAATTAATACCAGGTGGGATTCACTCTGCCTGTCATCCTTCCGAGGTCGGTAAAATGAGCACCAGCTTGCTGGGATGATTGAGCCCTTTGAGTGTCCTGCATTGGAGTGGCGACCCATCCAGGATTGTGCCACAAAGCCCAGGAAGGAGACAGCTTTGGCAGCCCTGATGCTCTATACAGAGCATGGTCCCAATGGAATGGATCATCATCCTAAAAATTGCTGTGTGTATGTATGTCTGAATGTATGTATCTTATAGATTCAAAACAGCTTAGCAATCTCCACTAAATTAAGTATAAATGCTGAGGGTACCCAGGATCAGACCATGGGCACAAAATAATTCCCAACCCCCCCCCCCCCCCACCCAGGTCACTTCTTGAGGGAGTGGATGCTGATAGTTCAGGAAATGCAACATTCATGAGAGCCTCTTCCATGCAGGCAGAAAGTGATAATGCTTAAAGTTTGTTGGCCATCGTTCTTCTACTTTCATTTTAAATATAATAATCATTTTAAATATAACCATTTTGTCAAAAGAGCTTGCTTGCTTCATCTTCTGAAACCATGTGGTACACACACCAATAATTAATTTAATAATATTATATTTAGTTAGGTATCAGTATGACATTATTTTGAACACTTGATGAAAAAGACAAAATCACGAATGCTGCTGTAAATGCACCCCATCGGGGTAACTCTTCATATTTTTCACATTCTTCACTTTTTGTTTTGTTGTTTATTCTTAGAGTCTGTCTTTTTATTTTAAGGCATTTCTTACTGTGCTCCTCCTATGATTTAAAACAAGAGCGAGAATTGCTTTGCAATATTGTGCATGTTCCCTGCCAGTCCGAATGAATGTTTCGGAGATAAAAATTTGTTTGCGTTTAACGCATGCTCGAGCCGATACCGGATGAAAAATGAAAAAAAGAAACTCTCGAACCCACCGTGTTTGGGTCTATTCAGCACAATTAAAGGAAAAACAACTTTCATTCACAGATATATTTTGAAGACTTGAAACCAATAAAGACAACTTAATGAAAAACCCGAGATAAAAATTAGTTAGATACTTTATGACAAACCGGAGATTAAAAAAATAAAGAATTAAAAACCCGAGACAAAATTTGTTCGTTTTAACGCATGTTCGAGCCGATACAGGAACCATAATTAAGAAGAAGAAGCAACTCTCGAACCCACCATGTTTTGTTCGTTTCTCGGCTTTGCCTATTTCATATTAAAATTACCTGATGTACATACATTAAGCAAAAACATGTGTACAGCCTATGTGCATATGTAATACGTTGTAATTACACACGTGGGAAAATTCCAATTGCATTGGGCCGTGGACAAAACACCCAGACCTGAGGCCTGAGGCCTGTTGATCTGTGCTGCTTCATAACCCAATGCACGTACATGAAGCAAAAACATGCGCATGGCTTATGTGCGTATACAACACTATCTGGGATCATTCCAATTGCACTGGGCCATGGACTAAACACCCAGGCCTAAGGCATAAGGCCTGCCGATCCATGCTGCTTCATGCAATGGTGGCGCATGATTTTATTGGGGTGGAGTCAGACTAGCTGTCCAGACAATGGGTATAAAGCAGTGAGGTGGAGTCAGTTTCAATTTTACATTTGCTTGGATGGGAGGAAAGGGAATAGGAGGGGAGAAAATCAGTCTCCTATTTTGGGCTTTTGGGGCTTGAGTCATAAAGTTTGATGTCAGGTCAGGTTCGATCTGTGACCTGCTACAGGTACCATGTAAACCTGTACTAACCTGTTCCATGGTCGGGTTGTCGGCGACTAAACCGTCTCCCCCACCAGGTTTTCTGGTGAGGGGGGTGTTTGGATATGGACACCCAGCAGGATTAAAAACAAAACCTGTCAAAGGGCGGAGGAGCTCCTTGTGAGCCAACGGCCATCCATATCTAGTGCCCAACTGTGTCTGCGGACGTCCTCCTGCAATTGGGTTACTTGTTATTAGGAGGTTGGTGGCAGGATTTGCACTCCGGCCAACGTAAAACCCTTCATTCCGCAAAACGCAAAAATGCAAAAAAATCTGAAAACCCACTCCGTGGGAGTACCTCCTGTGCAGCTTCCCTTCGCAGGGCAGCTCACCGGATGACGGGATTGGGGCAAAGCCTTCGGGACCCCCAATCTTTGATGATGGGAGGGAAACCACGGGGTAACATCCCTGGGTCAGATTGCGGGAGAGTGTGTCGGAGTGGTGCTGAGGTGTCGTCCACCAGACGGCGGTCTCCTTGGGTTAACCTGAGGCGGTCCCTTCGGGTGGGTGCCTGGAATGTCCTATCCCTAAGAGAGGATGATCACCTGTCTCTGTTATCATCTGAGCTCAAGCGTTTGGACATCGGGATTGCAGCTCTCTCTGAGGTTCGGAGACCGGATTGCGGCAAGATAATGGTGGGTGGTTACACCTACTATTGGTCTGGTCGCTCTGATGGTTACCATACCCAAGGAGTTGCTGTAGCTGTGTCCAATAAGCTGACCCCAATGATAATTGAGGTAACACCAGTCAACGAGCGTATTATGAGATTAAGTATTCGTCACTCCTTCGGTGTCATTTCCCTGGTCTCTGTTTCTGCTCCGACTGAGGCGAGTGATCTCACCGTGAAGGATGCATTCTACGCCACACTCGAGTCTGTGG
The DNA here is from genome assembly GCF_056783735.1 of Eptatretus burgeri. Lineage (NCBI taxonomy): Eukaryota > Metazoa > Chordata > Myxini > Myxiniformes > Myxinidae > Eptatretus > Eptatretus burgeri. The sequence continues at coordinate 70,217,430 of NC_140962.1, read as the reverse complement.
TTGATCAGTGCCCCAGACGAGATACACTTCTAGTCTTGGGGGATTTCAATGCATCGACTGGAACTGATAGGGATGGTTATGAGGTGTGTGTGTTGGTCTCCATGGGTCAGGAACTATGAACCAGAATAGCACTAAGTTCCTTGACTTTGCAAGAAGTCATGGACTTAGGGTGGCTGGTTCATGGTTTCAGCACCCACAAGCTCATCGCTGGACTTGGTATTCCAACGCTGGCGGTGTGGCAAAGGAGATTCACCATGTCCTCATTGACGGTCGTTGGAGGATGATCCAGAACTGCAGGGTCTACCGGAGTGCTCAGTTCCTCAATACTGACCACAGGCTTGTTGTAGCAACTCTGAAGCTGCACCTTAAATCCTGGAGAATGGTACCATCCCAGCCTAGGCTGGATGTTGCCAAGCTCAGGGATGAGAGAGTTGCTGAGGAGTTTGCGAACAGGCTGAGTGGACACTTGGGGGTCTGGGTGCTTTGGGGGGTCCTGAAGAGTTGTGGAGTGCCTTCAAGACCACCATCCTTGATATTGCCGGTGGATGCCTTGGAACTCACCGCAGGGCAAAGAAGAATTTTGTCTCTCAAGGGACACTGGATACCATTGACTAGAGTCACAGGGCCAGGCTGAATGGCAGAGCTGAGCTGTTCAGGGAGCTGAAGCGTAAAACTGTACGTGCACTGAGGGTGGACAAGGAGGCCTATGTGCGAGAAATCTGTGAGGGGGTAGAGCATCACCTGTGGACAGGTGATTCTCGTCCCGCTTACAGGGGAATTTGCGCATTACGTTCATCCAAGCCCATCCCTCGGAGCACTGCAGTTCGAGCAGAGAGTGGTAAGCTCTTGACAGAGGAGTCTGAAGTGAAGGCCCGCTGGGCCGGTTACTTTGAGCGGTTGTACCAGGCTGATCCCCCAGCTGTCGAGTTGGACGTCAAGGGTGTTACAATCCCTGTTGCTGACCCTCGAATCAACTGTGGTCCACCTTCGCTTGTGGAAACACGGGCTGCGGTGAACCAGTTGAAACGGGGCAAAGCTCCAGGGATCTGTGGCATCCATGCTGAACTTCTCAAGGCTGGTGGAAATGCTGCACTCGTGACATTGCATGCAGTTTTGTGCTCTGCCTGGAACACAGGCATCATCCCAACTGACTGGAAGAGGGGCCATGTTGTCCCTCTCTGGAAAGGGAAGGGTGATCGCCAAGACTGCAACAACTACCGAGGGGTGACGCTGCTCACAGTGCTGGGCAAGGTCTTTGCTCGGATAATTCTCGATAGGGTTCGCCACCATCTGCTTAAGCACCAGCGTCCAGAGCAGTCAGGCTTTACACCAAAGAGGTGAACGATTGACCGTATCCTTGCACTTCGTGTCCTCACCGAATGCAGATGAGAGTTTCAGCAGGGGCTGCTTGCAGCCTATGTTGATCTCTGTAAAGTGTTCAATTCAGTGAATCGGGATGTCCTCTGGAGGATTCTTGGTCTTCGTGGGGTGCCACCAAAACTGATCGATCTGATGTCTGAACTCTATTCTGGTACTAAGAGTGCTGTGAAGTGTGGTGGTACCATCTCTGACTTATTTCCAGTTGCTACTGGAGTTCGTCAGGGATGTGTACTTGCCCCCACACTTTTCAGCACTTGCATGGACTGGATTTTAGGGAGGATGTCGGAGAGATCAAGTTGCGGTGCATCGTTTGGCAATGTCAAGATCTCGGACCTTGATTTTGCAGATGATGCAGTCATCTTTGCGGAGACTTTAGACATCCTCTTGGGGGCCCTCGAGGTGCTGAAGGAGGAGTCGGAGCCGTTGGGATTACGGGTTTCTTGGGTCAAAACTAAGATCCAGGCTTTCGGTGACATCTTGGATGCTGCTGTCCTGTCTGTGTCTGTTTGTGGTGAGGATGTTGAGGTCGTGAAGAGATTCACTTACCTTGGCAGTGATATTCATGTCTCTGCTGGCTGCGATTCAGAGGTCAATAGACGTCTGGGTCGGGCCTGGGGAGTCATGGATTCACTGGATCATGGGGTGTGGCGCTGCCGGTACCTGTGAGGGAGGACGAAAGTCCGAGTCTTCAGGTCCTTGGTACTTCCAGTCTTGCTCTATGGGTGCGAGACTTGGACTCTGATCAAGGATCTGAGATGGAGACTTAATTCCTTTGGTACCAGGTCTCTTCGGAGAATCCTTGGCTATCGCTGGTCGGATTTTGTGTCCAACGAGCGGTTGCTGAGAGAGACTCGGATGAGATTTGTTACCTGCATAGTCCGTGAGCGTCAGTTGCGGCTGTATGGACATGTGGCTCGTTTTCCTGACGCTGATCCTGCTCACCAGATTCTCTCAGCGAGGGAATCTCATGAGTGGAGGAGGCCAGTGGGCCGACCACATGCCTCATGGTTGCAGCAGGTTGACCATCATCTCAAGGAGATTGGGATGGGCCTGGCATCTGCCTGGGGGATGGCCAGACAGGGGCCCCTGGAGTACCGGTGGAAAGTGGACGCAGCGACGCGCTGTTCTGGCACATGCTTCCATACCTGGCCTGACCTGTGGAGTCAGACTAGCTGTCCAGCCAATGGGTGTAAAGCAGTGGGGTCGAATCAGACCAGCTGAACACTGACCCAGATATAATATGTGATATTTTCTAAATTTAAAAAGGGTACAGCTCTGTGAAAAATTGATGAAACGCCCTGAAACTCAAACTTGTTCTGTAACTTATCATAATAAAGCCATGCACCAAGTTTCAGTTCAATATGATGAAGGGTATGGGAAAACAAAAGTCTGAAAAACCACAGGTGAGACGAACGGACAGACCAGTTTAGCATAGAATGTGTTTTGTGATTGAGCTAGTTGGCTGTTTTCTTATTTTTCTTATTCTTCACTCCATGTTTGCTTCTTTTGTTTTTACGTCAACATTATGTTATATTTTGAGCTAACTATAACACTCCAATAATACATCCAGGTTATAACTGCTGACCTCCAACTCTCCCAGACTCAGAGCCAATACACCATGGTCAAACAAACATTCATTCATTCTTTTAACCCACAGATACAGACTGCATGGTCAAACAAACATGCAACCTAACCCACAGGGCTCGAATGCATGGTCATACAATAACTTTGGGGATCACTGGCCTCCATCAGATGGAGTGGGTAATCTTTAAGAGTTCAACATATAAGTTCCCTTCCAAGAAACTTCAACACAGGAGATCATGAGGCCATCAAAGTCTCCGCCATTGTTGCCAACATATCGTTGATTGTCCGTGCTCTGTCATTTTAAATGCTGAGCATCAAGCAAGCAAGCAGCACATACCATTATTAAAGTCTTTTGTATGACTTAGTCGAGGTTCGAACCACTGACAACTACAAAGCAGTCAATGGTCTAACAATTATGCTCCCTAATCCGGTCAGCACCCTGACACGTTCTCAAATTCCATGCCATGCTCTCAAATCCTGCTCTTCCATTCTCGCTCATAATCTATCTGCCCTAGACTGATGTCCTTTGGCCACCTCCCCTCTTCATGGAGGTCAGCAAATAACACTTCCATCCACAAGAAGAGTGATGAAACAGATCCTATTATCAACTACAGACTAGTAAGCTCACTTCCAATTCTAAGCAAAGTCATGCAACACATAATAAGTGATGATGTCAAGTCTTTCCTGTGCTCAAATAACCATCTCTGCCCATCACTTTGTAGATTATATCCCAGTTACTTAGCGCTGGATATGTTATGGCTCCTGTGTTAGCAATGGTTGAAGGCCGGAAAATCTCAATCAATGAGGACCATCTCTCTTGGCATATCATGCTCACACTTCCTGCTCTGCTTTCCAAACAAAGAATGAGGAAAAAAAGTCACCTTCAGTCCGAGATTTATAACTTTCTACACCGATACAATCAATGTATCGCTATCAATGGAACCCTCTGCTCTCCGCTCTCTCAATGCATTATTGAATAGGGAGTAAGAGTGGAGGGGAGCAAGGACAGGTAAGCAGGAACAGTGGTTTTTGGATGTGAACCAGCACACCATTCTGATTTAATCACATTTCTACAAACCTAGTTTAGCACTGTGGAGTGCAGCATTTTGACTGAGTGTGATCGAGGATTGGTGTCATGTGTGGAGTTGGCAAGGGTCTGGAAGTCTGACCTGATTCTATAACATTGAACTGGGAGCTGGGAGAGTGTAATATTGTCTTGTGTATGCCGATTACGACCCATGCTGGACGGATGGACCAAATTGGGTTTTACTCCCTTGGACACATCAATTAGTGGTGGCCTTGCAAACATGGAAATCACAAAAAGCACATGAGAACCTCAATGTAATTTAAGGGGTTTTATGTCCCACAAATAAATAACCAACGAGGGGATGATGATCGCAATGTTGGGGACGATGGCATGCTGAGATGGGAAAGAAAAGGGGAGCACGGTATTGATAAATAAATAATTATACACAATGAGACTGAAACCTATGGTGCTACACACCAGACTTGTTCACAGAACGGGTTGGGGAAAGAGAAATCCCAGGAGAGGCCTTAGCTGCTGGTGGAGGAGCAGGTGATGAGGAGGCAGGCAGGAGAGACAAACAAGCAATGATGTAGGTGCCAAAACACATGGGCAGGACGAGGAAGGCACACAGGGAAGATGACAAAGACACACAGGCAGGATGATGAAGGCACACGGGTAGGAACAAGGGAAGACAAACAGGAATGATGAAGCAGGAACAGGGCAAAGGCAAGAATATGAGAAGGCAGGCAGGCAGCACAGACAGAGCGCCCTTTTCTCCTAAGGGATCTCCTTCTCCTCCAGGCGATTTTCCACTGACCTTTCTGGCGCAATCTCCATTCCCCATCATTCTCGCAAGATCCAAAAAACTCCGTCCTCTTGTGGTGACCAAAACTCTGTCCTTTTGGAGGTGATCCAAGCTCACCCCTTGCTCTATGGACAAGAATTATGGGGAGGGGTAGTTCAGGATAGAGAGAGGGAGGGTAGAGGAAAGGAGGTAGTAGATGGTAGAGAGAGGGATGGGAGAGCAAAGGAGGTAGATGGTAGGGAGAGGGAGGGGAGAGCAAAGGAGGTAGATGGTAGGGAGAGGGAGGGGAGAGCAAAGGAGGTAGATGGTAGGGGTCAGAGAGAGAGAGAGAGAGAGAGAGAGGGTGAGCGAGAGAGGACGAGAGAGAGAGAGGGAGGGAGAAGGGTGAGAGAGAGGGAGGGAGAAGGGTGAGAGAGAGAGAGAGAGAGAGAGAGAGAGAGAGAGAGAGAGAGAGAGAGAGAGAGAGAGAGAGAGAGAGAGAGAGAGAGAGAGAGAGAGAGAGAGAGAGAGAGAGAGAGAGAGAGAGAGAGAGAGAGAGGTGGGATTAGGGGTGAGAGAGGCAGAGGGGTGAAAGAGGGAGAGGGGTGAGAGCAGAAAGGGAGGGAGAAGAGGGATTCAAGCAGATGTGACAGCCAGTTTAATGTCCATCCAAGAGAAGGTACACACATTGGTGAATCACCCTGCCTGTGAAACACCGGGATGACAGTTTATAGCTGGGTCGGAATTCAAACCCAGGCTCGACAGCTTATTGAGCATGCGTACCTCTCGGCTATCCTTCCATGATGTGGCAATTCATTGTTTTGTAACTGAAAACGTTTTCAACTCATTGTAATCAGCTCACTTATTTTGCCTTCTTAACACCGGAGATGTCCACATGGACAACTGCGCCACGGTATCGTCATGGAAGCTTGTAGAGATCGAAGAAGGCACCAAGCAACCACTCCAACACCCTTGAAGAAACTTTCATAAATGAAACGTCTAATTTTTTTTAATGTATTTATCTGTGCTGAAGTGACGGGTCAAATAATGAAAGAATATTGTATAAAAATTACCCCCGTGCGGGAGTGACGGTCATCTCTGCGAGAAAATTTATAGCCTCCTGAAGGTAGGGCAGTTTTTGCAAACTTTGAAGTCACGTGATGCGAAAACGAAAGCGAATATCGAAAATCTGGCCTGACAAAAATTAGACATTGTCCCATAGATTCATATACCATACCACAATCAAATTCAAGATCGCTTGAGAAATGTAGGAGGACATAGATTTTGAAAATCGTCATTTTCGCATGAAAAGTCATTTTCGCATTTTTTGCCAACTTTGAAGTCACGTGACACGAAAACGAAAGCGAATATCGAAAATCCAGCCTAATCAAAATTTAGATATTGTCCCATAGATTCATATGCTACAATCAAATTCAAGATCGCTTGAGAAATGGCGGAGGAGATAGAATTTGAAAATCGTCATTTTTGCAACGGACGGACGGATCGAAGGACATCTACACCAATATTATTAGGTCATGCTCGAAGAGATGACCTAAAAAGGGGAAACTTGGTGTAAAATAAATTGCATATTTTCAGCGAGCGAACCACCGTCCGACGCCCCACAAAACAACGTGGGGCCAATGCAGGTGAGTGACCCCTGAACTTTGTTCAAGTCGATCGATACAATGTATTCAGTGACAGTGCGAATATTGTAGAGTGCTCGCAAAGTGGCTTAAGCACTCAAACAAGCACCCCAATAAAACGGTTCACTTGGCAAGCAATTAGCGATCGGCGATCCATCATATGCAACACCTCCCGGAGAAACCTGAAATGTGGAACGATGATCAAATTGGACAAATGAACAGGTTTTTTTTAGCATTTGGAACTGCTGCTAAATTCCATTCTGGAGGTTAAATTTTGTAATTTGGCTTAATTTAAGAGATTCAAGAGCTTACGGAATGTGCGGAAATTGTATAAAACCACAAATCCTGGCATCTCGGAGGGTTATAAGCATTGCAATGTATCGAGCAATTCGTAGGTATGATGATCAGGCAATGATATGAGTGAGGAAAGTGCAAAAAAACCCTTTATCATAAATAAATCATTGCAGCCTGTTCTAAGCAAAGGCATTGTTGAGCAGGTCAAACAAAATGCCGGCTTAAGACTCTTGCGAGCTGACAGAGGGCTGACCAAGATGGCACGCCACCATCTTGGTAACGCTTATTGTGGTTTTTCGTGATGAGCACCCCCTAAATTATCTTCAAAAAGGGTCTTTAAATTAACCCACACAACCAATTTTCATTTGTGCACTCCTTTGGAGTTCAGCTTCGTGTGCATGCAAAGTGATTTAAACCTCTGCAAGCATTGGTAAAACTGCCTGGAGCATTCTTATTCAATAATCTGGACACATTGACCATTCCAGGGTTATGGTTCACAAATATATTGCTGACTATTTGATGACAGATATGTGGATAATGAAGCAACTTGAAATTTGAAGTTGAATTTTTGAAAGTACAAAATAAAATGAACAGCAGAGACAAAAACACTTTTCAGTGAGAAATGTATGATTGATACAGGATAACAATTTGTCTATTCTGAACACATGGTTTCAGCAGGTGAAAATATAGTTATATACTTTTAAAAGTACTGAAGATATAAAAGGAATTGAGATTGACTACATCATGATGAATCAAATATTGGGGAATTATACTAAAATATCCAATTTGGTGTATGTAAGTAATGGTAGAATATGGAAGTATGGAAATGGAAATTGAGCAATTGATTCGTTCTGGTTGGAACAATTGAAGGAAGTGCAGTGGAGTGTTGTGTGATGGACAAGTACTGCTAAAACCAAAAGGAAGAATTTACAAGACGGTTGTGAGATTGGCATTGTTATGTAGTGTGGAAACTTGGGCAACATTTCAGGAAAGAGAAACAGAAACTGGATACAAATGAGATGTGGATGTTAAGATGGATGTGTGGAGTGACTCCCTCCTCCCAGTGATTAGAAACCAGTCCATCAACGGGTCAGTGAAGATTATGGAAACATCAAAGAAAGTAACCGAAGAGATAAAATTGGTTTCATCATCTAATGAAGAGAGAGAGTATGTGGTGAGGTGAGTGATGGAGATAGGACTGCCAGGAATAAGGAAGAAGAAAGCCAAAGACCAGACGAAAGGATGCAGTGGCATGAGATTTAGAAGTTTCGGGTTAGGCATTGGAATAATGGGTGATTGACATGAGGAGATGGAGAAGGGTGATCAACCATCATTATGGTGATCCCAAGTTAAAAATGGGAAAAGCCATAATAAAAAGACATCTGTCTCCTGTCTGTCTCTCTGTCTGTCTCTGCATGGCTGTGGACGATACATTCAGCTGTTACTTCTTCAATCTCTCTCAAATCTGCCAGGGGGACTAAGGGTCATAAAATAGAGGTTCTCGCTACTTTGTTTACTTCCCCCCCACACACACACACATTCTTGAGAGACTTCTGAATGTGGGGCCGACACAAATTCTCGACATAAACATGCACCGTGTGGTGCTGCTCCCGGTGGTGGTGAGGAAGGGTATTTATGATTGATGCTTTAGAGGCTATAATTTTATCACGCGTAAGAGGCCTTCAGCATATTTTCACAGACGTTTAGCCGATGTTGCTTCAGAATCAACTGCAAAAATTCTGGAGCAATTCCCATCTTTTGTTGCCTTTTCATGCCTTGGAAAAAATGCCATGTTATGGTGTATACACAGCAGCTTTAGCATCATTCCATGTTATCACAGTGTTTTTCCAAGGCCACTTCCAATGCCAAAAGTAACTGGAGAGTTCATAGGAAACGATACCTGCACAGTGTACAAGTGTATGCTTCATTTTTAATGAAATAATGATTTTAAAGATCGTTAAAAAATCAGTTTTGCACCACTGAAGCAGACATTGAGTCACAGCTTAAGAGATAGAGGCTTTATTGATCACCATATAATTCAGCATCAATCGGCATCATACATAGCCATATTGGTAGCCTCTTCTTCACCCCGATGCTGCATCCATTCACATGCCACAGCCACTTCCCAAGGGCTGGACTTAACAGTTCCTATTACATACACCACCCAATAGAACATATCCAAGTACTGTAAAACTGGAGGTTTTTAGAAGTATTATGAGAGCTATTTGTGTTCTACAGTGTCCAAGTATATCATCCAACTTAAAGAAAGGTTTAAGAGGTTTAAAGGTGTAGAAGTAAATTAATTCTGGGTTTTACAACCGTGTTACCCAGTGTCTATTGCATCACCCAATCTAACATGTTACATTAGATATTTGTGCCTGTTGTTTGTGTCTTTTACAACATCCTTAAAACAGTAAACTTTTTGCTTCACATGTGAGGGGTAAAAAGGTAAAAAGCATTCCAAAATTCCAAGGGCGATAGAGGAAAATCAGGATGGAATGTAAGAAGGCTTGGAAGAAGAGTACATGGAACTTGAAGACAGAGGTGAAGGACAATAAAGCAAATGCACAGCAAAGTGAAATATCCGAATAGCAAGCATCATTATAAAGATGGTTGTGAAGAGTTTGAGGTGAGGTTATGTTTGCTGAGAATTATATTTCTGAGAGGTCAGTTGAATACATACATACAAGAGGTGCACAAAGGATAAAATGGACAGACCGAAGAAATTGTTGAGATAAGTGGTCCAAAGATTATATTGAAGTTGAAGTAAGATATTCAACATATATCAAAACAACTGAAAAGGTTACAGGCCTCACTGAGATAGTGATAGAATTTCTCAAGGCCATAGATAATAATACAAATATCAGAAAGTTGATTGTGCTATGCAAACAGTATACATGATTGTATATGTATATATATATATATATATACATACATATACACATATACATATACATATATATATATATATATATATATATATATACACATATATACAAACATATATATACATATATCCACATATACATATATATACACACATATACATATTGTTGCGAATTCGCGCCCGCCGGCGTGTGGACGGCCACGTAACTCGGATCGCGGCACGTCGCCCACCGGGCGGACAATTCAGTCGTGACCCTCTCGGACCAACACCTGGAGCTAGTCACGGGTGGGGGTTTAACCTCACCACGATCGTGCCAATTGCTCACCCGCGCAGGATAGGGTCGCTCGCCAAATTCAATCTACCTAAGTCCCTGCGCGAATGGTCAACCGGGCGATCGCACCTCGCCGCAGGTCGACTCCGGACACGGGCCGCATGGGCGGCCCGTTCCGTGCTATCGGGATAACCGAGCAGTGTTATCGCCGACCTGGACAGTTCAGATTAATTACCGGGCATATTAAGCCCACTACGAACCCTTTACGTGAAGCAGGATCTTCTCTTCTTCTTCTTTCGGCTGCTCCCGTTAGGGGTCGCCACAGCGGATCATCCATATGATCCGCATAGTGATTTGCCACATGTTTTACACCGGATGCCCTTCCTGACGCAACCCTGGTCGCCTCTTACGACACAGGGATCTGGTACACCTATTTTAACCGGGGTATACACCGGCCCAGTACACTGGTACTCATTTCGCCGACCTCGGAAGGATGACAGGCTGAGTCAACCACCTGGTGTTATACGACTTGGTATATACATATATACACACACATACATATATATGTGTGTGTGTGTGTGTGTGTGTGTGTGTGTGTGTGTGTGTGTGTGTGTGTGTGTGTGTGTGTGTGTGTGTGTGTGTGTGTGTGTGTGTGTGTGTGTGTGTGTGTGTGTGTGTGTGTGTATATATATATATATATATATATATATATATATATATATATATATATACATACATACATACATACGTATATATATATATACATACATACATACATCTATATGTATACATATATTCAGTGGCCAAACGGGGCTTGAACTCAGGACTTTTTGGATCCCAAGCCGCTGCCCTAACCACTGCGCCAACACCAGGCTTAGGTGAAGCAGGATGGAGGGTCGATAAAGAAAAGACGAAGCGAAACGGGAAAACGGTTCACACAATGCGCATTTATTACGCGACACACGGAAAGCACACATATAGCAGTTCAAACAAAAGAAACAATGACGCAGAGTTACTATCGAATACGCGTACACACGGCAACACTTATACAGTTCTCCCTTACAGACGGTGCCAACACACATTTACTCAAAAGCAAAGGAAAGAAGCCACCCTCATAGACAAGGGGGGCAGAAAGGCCTGGAGGCCAATATGTGCGCGTGACCTGGAGGAGCGGCCAGGTCCGCTAGACCGGGGGGGGGGGGTCTTGCCCACTTCCTCGTGACACGTTGGCGGACGAGCCGCAGATGTGGCCACGTGGCTGTGCCCCGACTCCGTGCTCCTTGGCGGGTTTCGTTGGCACGACGTTTGGAGTGGGGTGAGAACGGGGCCCCCTTTTTGCACTATCTCAGCGCGGGGGAAAGGGGGAATTGTTGATGCCCTGGGGGAGGAGAATGGCTGGCTGGCTTGGGTCCCACGACGAGCGATCTCACACCGCGACCTCGTCGCCGACCGCCGTCCTTCTCGCCTCGGACCCGAGCTCCTTTGCCTCTTCCCGCAACTCTCCTCAGCCGACTGCAGAACCCAACTCGCTGCAACACCGATGACTCGACTCACTCTGCCCTGCCGACACACACTGCTACTGCCACACTCTGCCACGATTCGCCTTGCGCTCGCCGTTTTATAGGCCGGCAGGAGAAAACAATATGCAAATATCCGGATCAGGATGACCTCGGGGGCGGAGCCACGCTCGCCAATTGGACGGAGGAAAAGTGGGCGTGAACCTCCCCTGATCCTAGAATTTGCATATATCAATTTCACACAGACGCGCCTGGAGGCGGGGCCAAGCCGCTCCGCGCTTGCTAATTGGACGGATCAGAAGTGGGCGTGTAGCGTTCTTGATCCGAATTCTCCCTCGGAAAGGCCGCTATTTGCACTCGCAGCTCGGTGCGTATCGCTGAACGAGCCCAAGACAGCCTGACGCTCAGTGTTCACAGGTGGTGTGGGAATGGCCGTAGAAGGAGAGAGGTGAGGGTGGTGGAGGGTTTATCAGTGGTGGTTTGATGGTTATGGTGCCGTTTGGGAATGACGGTGATGCGATGTTTGCGGGATTGAGTTGTGAAGGTCAAGGTCGTGGCTGTTGGCGTTGTTGTTGTTGTTGTTGTTGTTGTTGTTGTTGTCTGAGGGTTGGAGCGTGGTTGTAGTTGGTGACGATGGCTGGCGTGGTGGTTAAGGTGGTTGTTGTGTGATGGCGGTTGAGACGTGGTTGGTTCAAAATAACGATAGAACAGAAAAACGGCTATCTCAAAGCGTCGCAGCCTGAACGAATCACATAAATTCCCTCTAGCCAACGGATTTGGGGCTAACTACACATGTACTTTGAGATATCTCACCTACGGGCCATTCATGGTGTAATGCAAATTTCCACAGCCGTAACAATATATATATATGTATATATACACACACACACACACACACACACACACACACACACACACACACACACACACACACACACACACACACACACTCCATTCCAGATTGGATTCAATATGTTTTTGGACAATTCCCAAAGAAAACAAGAGCTGTGACTTGCAGAATAATTCATGGAACAAAAGTTTTTTTGAGAATTGTTCCAGATAGGATTAGAAAGGAGTTTGATCATGAAATTGTAGATACATAGTGAGTTTTGATCAATAAAATAAACTGGAGAAAGTATCCTCAATATGAGAATATACATAGAAAGTTATCGAGAAATGCAGGACTGTCATATATTTGCTTCATAGAAAACAAAAAAAAACATTCGATAATGTCAACCATGTGAAATTAAAATGAAAATTTTGACCATGTTGGAATAGGAAAAAAAAAAAGTGAAACTAATGGGGTTTCTCAAGAACCTTAGAATAAATGGAAAGTATCTTAGAATTTGAGCCAAATTATAATGAAAATTAAACAATAGTTGTGAAAAAGAGAAGTGTTTCTCCACAGAGATTAGACTCCTAAAAGGTGTAAAATTAGATTAAGAGTCTAATTTTAATTAGGAGTCTAAAAGATTAGACTCCTAAAAGGTGTAAAAGGTAAAAAAACCATCACACAACAACCACCTAAAAGGTGTAAGGCAAGGCCATATATATTCACTCTTACTGTTTCACCTCTGCAAGGAACATCAAATTTCAATTACTCTGTATTCAAAGGGATTGAGGGAATGGAATGAAAGGTGTTGTATTTGGTGATCCATCCTGCAAAAAGTAAACATAGGCAAAAGGTTCAAAACTTCGGTGAAATTTCTAAATACCTCAATTTTCATCCAACCAACTTGAAATTTGAAGAGGATTTGCATAACATGTCATTTGATTCAACCACCAATTATTTTTAAAGTCAAATTTGTTTTCTGGATTTTCCAAGTATCGTGCAATGCATAACATCTTTGTTTGTTTGTCTGTCTGTATGTCAATCGCCGACATGTCACAATTTAAACTGATCTTCCCGAAACTTCACCAGGTGGTGGAGTGAGTCATAAGCAAGAAGCCTATTGATTTCAAGGTCAAAAGGTCAACATACGCCAGAGATCAACAACTAAGGTATATTTCTAAAATCCTCAATTTTCATCCGATTGACTTGAAATTTGAAGAAGATTTGCATATTTGGACATTGAATTCAACCTCCAATTATTTCTGAGATCAACATAACCCAAAAGGTCAACATAGGCCAAAGGTCAACAACTAGGGTATGTTTCTAAAATCCTCAATTTTCATCCGATTGATTGAAATTTGAACAAGATTTGCATATCATGTCAATGAATTCAACCACCAATTATTTTTGTGATCAAATTTATTTTTGAGATATTGCAAGTACAGTGCTCTGCATGAGGTCTTTCTTATTTATTATTAGTCGTGCTCACGAAGCGAAAAGCCAGGTTAAGTGAACGGTCCCACACGCGCATACATACGTGTGCACCTGAGTACGTACGTACATGTCTACATTTTGTTATTTCCTTTTCAAGGGAACTGCTCGTCGGATTGACATGAAATTTCACCATAGTTGTGACTACTCATGAAGAATGTTTTAATGCTAACTAGAACTGCCATTTTATAACTGCTGGCATTGATAACCAGGTACCAAGACATCCGGCTTTGATACAACGCTGATTTGATACAACACGGGATTGATGAGTTACAAACCGAGGCACATGCCGCATTCAATACTTTTATTACGTACACAGTAAGCCCTTTTTCCTGAATACATAGTCGGTATAAATAGAATTGGTGTTTAAATAACCTGAGCACGAAGTAATAAATGTTGACACCATGGGTGCAGTGGGTAGACAGGGACTTTCCCGAGTTTAACAAGGCCCCCTATGTCTCTCTACTACGCGGGATTGACAAGTTATGGACCTAAGAAAAGGCCACATTCCATCTATTTATTATGTACGCAGTTGATACTTTTTTCCTGGGACCATCATCAGTATCAATTGAATTGCTGCTCCTCTACCCTCAAACCCATATAGGCACAGCCAAGTTAGCCTTATTAAAAAAAAAAAAATTCTAAAAGTTCTCAGATTCAAACATTTAAATAATTCTGGCTGCCAGACTATGTGGCTGATCAGGTTGAAATTTAAAACATACCTTCCTCATGTGAACCAGATCATGATTTTGAAGTTTAACATTGATTGATGTCGCGGTTGCAGAGAAAACATGATTTAATATTTTCCTTCAATCCAATATGGCTGCCAAACCATGTGACATCTATCTATATATTACTAAAACTCTCATCTTGTATATATGTATGTATGTATGTATGTTCCCGAAATATAGCCAAAACGGTACACGATAGCACAAAGATCTTTGGCCCACATTACTCACCAGTCTCCTGCGGTGTGCAATATCAAGTTTTGTTCAAATCGGGCAATGAAAAAAATATTTAAAAATTAATTCCGATTCAGTCAAGTACTCTTCAGGAGAATTTGATCAATGCAAACAACTTCAGCGGTATAGTTCGCTGGAGCTATCTGTTTTGAAAAAAACATTTTTTTTTCTTGAAACGATGTTTTTTTCATCAACCGCTGTCACAACAGGGACCCAACAGGTTCATGGGTCATCTAGTATTAATTAATTATTTGTGAACAAACTCATGTCCTCACCTCTTGGGGAAGGTGTGTGCAGTTTCACCTCGAGATGCCCAGCCATTCTGGAAAAGATTTTCAAAGGTTTCAAGGTAAATACAATATGGCAACCAACCCATGTGACCTATCATTTATTGTACACCCATGTCTTGGGGAGCATGAGTGTAAAGTTTTGCCTCAATCTGTTGAGCTGTTTTGGAGATTTTTTAATTTTTATTTTCATTTTAAACAATATAGCTGCTGAACCATATGACCTACGATGTCATAATTTTTTTTTTCTTCCGTGAGTTGCAGAGATGGTGCTCAAGAAATTTCAAATTTTTCGGATTCAGCGTTTTCCCTATCGAATTTTCACTGGGATACCACTTCACCGATGACGTCACGGTTACAACACTTACACCCCTTGTGATGATCTTAACAATGAGCCATGTTTCAATTATTTCCAGCGAATGGTTCCAGAGAAGAATACATACAAAGTTTTTCGGTTTTTCAAAGATGGCACCTGTACCACGTGACCTATGACATCATAATTATCACTAAAATTCGACAAAAAAGACATACTACAGTGAAAATGTCACGTCAATCGGACTAACGGTTGCCAAGAAAATGAATTTAAAGGTGGAAAAAACCCGAAAATTGCCGGCAGAATAAAAAGCAAAGAATGAAATAGAAAAATAATTCATAAACAGAAGAAAAACAATACATTACCCAACCTGAAAGGCTTGGTACCCCAATTATGATGTCATCCGTCACGTGGTGTGGCAGCCATGTTGGAAAAGAGGAAAAAAGTTGGACCTCTCCGAAACCGTTCCATGGAAAAAAATGAAGCTTGGCACCTGTCAAGTACTTCCCATGAGGAATAAGTGATTTTTTGTGTCATTGGTGCCTTCGTTATGATATCATAATTGCATACGTAGAAATGCTACATCCGATCAGTATGAAAATTTTTGAGGGTCATCTTGGGATAAATTGAACAGAAAATAAATTATGACATCATCGGTCATTTGGTTTGGCAGCAATATTAAAATATACATATATATATATACATATATATATATATATATATATATATATACATATATATATATACATATATATACATATACATATATATATATATATATATATATATATATATATATATATATATATATATTGTTGCGGTCTTCGCGCCCGCCGGCGTGCGAACGGCCACGTAACTCGAATCGCGGCACGTCGCCCACCGGACGGACAATCCAGTCGTGACCCTCTCGGACTAACGCCGGGAACCAGTCACGGGTGGACCTTTCGGTCTCACCGCGATCGAGCCAATCAGCCCCCGCGTGGGATAGGGTTGCTCGCCAAATTCGACCTACCTAAGTACCCTCGCGGAGGGTAGACCGGGCGATCGCACCTCGCCGCAGGTCGACTTCGGACACGGGCCACTTAAGCGACCCGTTCCGTACTATCGGGATAACCGAGCGGTGTTATCGTCGACCTCGACGGTTCGATTAATTATCGGGCGTACTCAGCCCACTACCAACCCTTTACGTGAAGCAAGATGAGGGTTCAATGGGGGAAAAGACGAAGCGAAGCGGGAGAACAGTTCAACAATAAAGCACATTTATTCGCGGCACACGGGAAGCACACAAATACAATTCCACCAAAAGCACACAAAAAAAAAGAAAACACAATTCCATTTACACAAAAAGCAAACATAAAAGTGAAAACACAGTGCAGAGCTAATACCGACTACCGAGCACACGGCAACACTTATACAATTCTACTTCACAGACGGCGCCGACAACACATACCCAAAACCAAGGAAAAGAAATACCCCAAGAATGAGGTAGGCCTGGGGCCGAGACCTGGTCGGGCCTACCCGTCTGGTGATGAGACGCGGAGCGGCGATGGCCCCGCAACCCGCGGGCCTCGTGGACAGTGCCTGGCAGGGGGGTGGGAACGGGGCCCCCTTGGTCGCACTATCTCAGCGCGGGGGGAAACAGGAGGGGGTTGCTGATGCTCGGGGTATAGAGGATCTTTATTATGTGCGACGAGCGTCTCCACCTCGGCCAGGTCGCGCTGCCGGCCTCCCTCGGGCGCGCAGCTCCTTGCACGACGCGAGCACCCTTCGTCCGACTCGCCGCCTCTCCACAGCTCGTCCCCTCCGTTCCGACTCTCCTTCGCCTCGTTCCGACCTTTACGACTCCCTTCTTCCTCGTTCCGACTTCTTACTACTCGTTCCGACTTCTTACTCCTTTCACTGACGAACACCGTCCTTTTATCCCCCCGTAACTTCGCCTTTGACCCCCTCCCTTTGACCTTTCAACTCGCTCCCCATTGGCCCGACAAAAAGTGGGCGTGAAGGCTTTTGATCCACAAATTTGCATATATCGATCGCCCTGGGGCGGGCCACCCGCCCCTCGCTCACCGATTGGACGGCAAAAAGTGGGCGTGTGTCGTTTTGGATCCGTTTTTGAAGCAGAAAATCCGTGATTTTGTACACGCTGTTCAACGTGCGCCCTACACGAGTCCAGCATCGGTGCCCATGAGTGGCGCGAGACGACGGCGATGCGATGGTGGCGAGTTGTGACGGTAAAGGTCGTGGCGGTTGTGGTGAAGCGGTGGTTGTGGTCGGTGGTTGATGTTGTGGTTGTGATGGTGGCGATTGGTCCAAAATAAAGATAGTAAAAGAAAAACGGCTATCCTGAAGAGTCGCAGCACGTATAAATGACATGTATTCCCACTAGACAACGGGTTTGGGCCTAACTACACATGCACTTACCGAGATACCTCACCTAAGGGACCTGAATGGTGGTTTGCGAATCTGGTAACCACAACACTACCCCCTTCCCTTTTTACAGACTCGTCCCGAGTCGTCAAATTTTCGTGTGCCATCATGTGTAGTTTTCCCCTAGTACATTTTACCTACGGATCCCTGAGTGCGACATTCATGGTATTCGTGTCCCCAAAATAAATAACCTGAGGGCTGCGTAACTACCTAAACAAACTCACTCACACGGACGACTTAAATAAAATTGCCGGCGCTAAGACATACATGCCGGGGGCGCACTCATATGTACAGTACATCTTACCTTAACTTACAAATTTTACACTAAACCATGGCCCAGGATCATTGAACTCTGCAAAGAAAGCAGTTAGCAGGGAGCCAGGCTGCCCGCATGCAGTCTCTGGCTCAAAACAATGCAGGTGACAGGGAACGTGGCTGGCTGCTCACACGCAGTCCAAGGCCTTCCCTTTTGAACTGAACTCAGTGAACCACAACGGTGCATGGGCCGCACAAACGTAGTCTCCGTGCCAGCTCAAGTGGCACACGCAATGAGCACGACGAATGGATGCATGGACACAAACACGGTGCACGGGCCGCCACTGCAGGCCCGTGTTGTAGCTGCCAACAGGGCAGTTCTCGCAGCTTGCAAACTGTTGCTTTTACGATCCTGGCGCACATGGAAATGAACAGGGAGGGCAAAGCAAAAATTGAACGGGGCTGGTGAACGTGGGCAGTGGGCATGGCATGGCAAAGGTAGCAGGCAAACACAGCCCGCAGAAGAAGGCCGCTGCAGGCAAACACAGCCCGCAGAAGAAGGCCGCTGCAGGCAAACACAGCCGGCAGATGAACTGGCCGGCACAGGCCTTGAAGAAAAACAGCCAACAGATGAACTGGCCGGCACAGGCCTTGCAGAAAAACAGCCAGCCGGCACAGGCCTTGCAGCACAGCAGCTGCAGATGAAGCTGGCCAGCCTCTGCCTCGAAGAAAAACACGGCCAGCCGATGAAGTTGGCCAGCCTTTGCCGTCAGTGGAAGTTGGTGGAGGGAGTGCGGTGGTGCTGGCCACTTGGAAGGCGGGCTCGGACCTACCTACCTGTCTCCCTCCCAACCTATCGCCTTTGCCTGTCACTGTACATACCCACTCCCTTAATTTGTCAAACCCCAATTTAGCCCCAACTTATTTTTTTGTTGTTTTTATTTTTACTTCCCCACTATAAATCGTCCCCTAACCCCCTTTATCGTCCTTGTTCGGCTACCCTATCCTGTCACCGAGCCTACTCCCAACCCCTACGTTCCCTTCCCGGAGGGGAACAAGGGAGAGCTAGCGTCCTGTGTCGAGGCCCAACGAAGCCTCAGAATGGCCTCCCCAGAGTTCAGCGATCTAACACCAAGTGGGTCCAGCGGCCCACAACGACAGCGAGGGGATGGATGGTGCGGAGGGGTACATCTCCTAATCTACCCTAACCATTAACTCTTAAACTACCCCGGGGCTTTCAACAAGCGCCTCTCGCTTAAACTATTGGTTCTAACAACCCAGATTCCCGTCGCCTGTGTTGGTGTCCTTACAATTTCGGGCCTCGCCCCCCAATTTTCTCTCCGTGCCCTCACACGGTCTCCTGGCTGGGACACGTGGCTCCCTTTGGCAGGCACGACCCTCTGCCGATTCTCCCGCTATGGCACCCCCGGGCACTACACTGCCTCCGAGCCTACCAGCTCCCTAACACCGGGGAGTGCCCCCCATGGCACCTCCCCTGAAACGCACACGTGGCAGGCCGGCCTCCCGGGCCCCTTTCCGAGGGTCACCCGTGCCCACAACACTGCCCACGCGGCTAATGGCGCCCCGGGCCCCCGCACCAAGCAGGCGCACCCGTGCCCACTACTCTATCCCGGCCCCCATGGGCCCATGGCCTACCGCGGCCGACTAGCCTGGTGCCCGGGGTACCCACTCAGCGATACTCACCTTTCGCAGCCACGCTCCCAAGCCCGTCAACAGGGCTCCTGCACCCCTCCAAATGGGTTTCGAGCCTACATTCCCACCAACAGCAAAACGACCTCCATTTTTCAATTTGACTAACCCAGCTAACTCACTCTACACTGACCCCGGGGTCCCTTGGGCGGGAGTCACTCCTCCCCCCAATCACTCATCGCACCATGCATTCCCCATTCGCTCCACTCACACAGACCCGCTGGCCTCACTCACTCAACAAGTACTCACCTCACAACTCACCAACTCTTCAACACACATACCACTGAACTCTGCCATCCTTCTAACTACATCCCCTAACTAACTCGTGCTCCCACGTCGTCCCTTAAACTAGTAGCACGTTCCTTTTAACCTACGTAGCTAAGCTACGTCCCCACTACACATTCATAAGTCTGTCCATGTCCTCAAATCAATCATTTTATTTCCCATTTTCCCATCCTAAATCTGGCTACAATCCCTCTAACTAATCCATTCCACGGACTCCATGAGGACTTACCCCTGCCCCATGAAGTCGGTCTAACTAAGCTAACCCTTCCCCCTAACTAGTTTCCATCCTGTGCCCAGGGAATCCTGTACACCCGAAAGTGAGGCTTGTTTTTCCCTTTTTTTTTTTTCATGCCCAGCACCTGCGCGGCAACTCAGAGCTCGCGCACTTTGCACCTGCCCGTGACGTCATGCAGCTGCACGTGTTCCTCGTCCCTCCTTGGACGGGACCATCCGGCAGAGATACCCCTCCTGCCGGATTCCAACCCCACGTGCAGCCATGACGTCACCGTGCGCATAAAAAAAAAACACAAGCCACACGTCTCGAGGGGTTCCCCACGCGAACACATGTGCTTTGCCCGTTGGAGCTTAACACACGATCGCGTGGAGAACCCGTCCGGTCCAAATCCATTTACCTGCCTAAACTTTGTCCGTCCGCGGGATCGGCAAATCCACCGCGTGCGTTTCCGGACCGGGACTTCACTCTCGCAAGCGAGCACGTGGTGGTCTCGTGCGTTGCACAGCACGGACCGCGTGCTCACTGCTGGGTGAACCCGGCACGGTCCTCGAAACAACTACAGCCGCTACTCGGCTTTCTCTCCTCTGTCGCCGTCTCCGTCTCCATTCCACACACGCATACCTGCGTGTTACGACGCACACAGTCCACACCATCACATTCACACGGGGAGACGCGGCTGCGTGCTCCCGCATGCCGACCGACATCTCCCTCACATACCGCTCTCTCACACACACGGTCTCCCTTGCACACAGCGACCTTGCACACGGCCGTTCACTCACGCGTGCCTCACTACTCACACAAACCATACTACTCACACGTGGTGCTCCATTCACTCGCGCGGGGGCACTCACCCGCGGTGCCTCACCCACACACGTGAGGGCACTCAACCGCTGTGCCTCATCCACACACCGTGCCTCACTCATACACGCGGGGGCACTAACCCGCGGTGCCTCATCCATACAGGCCGTTTCACTCACACACACGGCCTCTTCCACACACGGTGCCCCATCCACACCCGGCGTGCTGGGAAGCACGCACTCTGGCACCATCGCCACCACACCACTCACACACGGGGTCGCTTCCACACACGGGGACGCACTCACACCTTGCACCACACACACAGGGACAACCACACTGGGGATTCGTGTCCCCACAAGGGTCTCCGGGGCCTCTATACCCCCCAAGCTCTCCGTGCACCCGTCCACAGCACTCCTCCTCTCGACCTCGCAAAGCACGACCGAACTCACCTGGTCGTGACTCGCCTCAAGGGGGCATACTCCCTCCCCTCGTTCCTGGAGGAGGCCATCCAGCTGCTCACACCGGGTCCCTACACGCTCCGCGAGCTCACCCCCATTGTCCTCCACTACCTCCGTGTGTGCGTGCGCGTCACTTGCCCCGTCTTCATCGTGTAGTCTTCCCTCTATCGTTCCCATCTCCCGTGTCTCTGCTTCTTTCTGGCGTCTTTCCCTTATCTTTATGTAGGTCAACCTTGCTTTCTCTTTAAGTCGCTCCCGTCCTTCCCTGTTTTTCACTCCTTGCTCTTTCACGATCTCCGCGTACCTCATCCTTGCTCTTCGTATTAATTGTTCTTTTCTCTCCCTCGCAATTACTTTCACCTCGTCTCTTGTCTCCCGAATTACTTTTTCCTTACCCGCCTCCACCGTGGGCCTGTCAGCCGTTGCACCCCCTTCCAGCTCGTTCGTTCCGACACGTGGAGTCGCCATTCCGAGTTCCCTGCTAACGGCCTTCATGCCCGCCTGCAGGCATCGGCCCATGTTCTGCGTCTCACCCCGTAGTTCTTTCATTTCTTTTTTCATTTGCTGTGTATTCGCATCCATCGTCGTTTTCACTTCATTCATATTCGCATCCATCTTTTCGTTCATGCCTTTCATTTCCGCATTCATTTGTGCCAGCATGGTGAATAGCTGGGCCATGTCGGGTGCGCTTGAGTGAGCCATTTCGGCAGGGGTTGGGGAAGGGTCTTGGTGGAGAGGGGGGGGGGAGGTGTCATACACCGTGGCCGCCGCCGCACCCACCTCGGGCCCTGGGTTCAGTTGGGCGAGTCCGTGTTCCTGCACAATCAACATTTCCTGCTCGGGGATTCCATCCTGGGCCATGGACTCTACATTATTACACATATACATTTCTAATACCCCCGGCTCCCGCTCGCCTTGAGACGCCATCTTGCTTCTCGTGAAGGGTTAATTTGCTCGCTCGTAATTTGGAGGGAATCGGGGGTCGCTTCTCTCACCCCTGGACCGATTCCCGTAAATTTAGCCGGAGACAGGAGAGCCCGTTTTCCTGTTCTCCGATACCAGTGCCGCGAGGAGGGCGATGGATTTGTATCGCACGACCTGACACCAGTGTTGCGGTCTTCGCGCCCGCCGGCGTGCGAACGGCCACGTAACTCGAATCGCGGCACGTCGCCCACCGGACGGACAATCCAGTCGTGACCCTCTCGGACTAACGCCGGGAACCAGTCACGGGTGGACCTTTCGGTCTCACCGCGATCGAGCCAATCAGCCCCCGCGTGGGATAGGGTTGCTCGCCAAATTCGACCTACCTAAGTACCCTCGCGGAGGGTAGACCGGGCGATCGCACCTCGCCGCAGGTCGACTTCGGACACGGGCCACTTAAGCGACCCGTTCCGTACTATCGGGATAACCGAGCGGTGTTATCGTCGACCTCGACGGTTCGATTAATTATCGGGCGTACTCAGCCCACTACCAACCCTTTACGTGAAGCAAGATGAGGGTTCAATGGGGGAAAAGACGAAGCGAAGCGGGAGAACAGTTCAACAATAAAGCACATTTATTCGCGGCACACGGGAAGCACACAAATACAATTCCACCAAAAGCACACAAAAAAAAGAAAACACAATTCCATTTACACAAAAAGCAAACATAAAAGTGAAAACACAGTGCAGAGCTAATACCGACTACCGAGCACACGGCAACACTTATACAATTCTACTTCACAGACGGCGCCGACAACACATACCCAAAACCAAGGAAAAGAAATACCCCAAGAATGAGGTAGGCCTGGGGCCGAGACCTGGTCGGGCCTACCCGTCTGGTGATGAGACGCGGAGCGGCGATGGCCCCGCAACCCGCGGGCCTCGTGGACAGTGCCTGGCAGGGGGTGGGAACGGGGCCCCCTTGGTCGCACTATCTCAGCGCGGGGGAAACAGGAGGGGGTTGCTGATGCTCGGGGTATAGAGGATCTTTATTATGTGCGACGAGCGTCTCCACCTCGGCCAGGTCGCGCTGCCGGCCTCCCTCGGGCGCGCAGCTCCTTGCACGACGCGAGCACCCTTCGTCCGACTCGCCGCCTCTCCACAGCTCGTCCCCTCCGTTCCGACTCTCCTTCGCCTCGTTCCGACCTTTACGACTCCCTTCTTCCTCGTTCCGACTTCTTACTACTCGTTCCGACTTCTTACTCCTTTCACTGACGAACACCGTCCTTTTATCCCCCCGTAACTTCGCCTTTGACCCCCTCCCTTTGACCTTTCAACTCGCTCCCCATTGGCCCGACAAAAAGTGGGCGTGAAGGCTTTTTGATCCACAAATTTGCATATATCGATCGCCCTGGGGGCGGGGCCAATTCGCCCCTCGCTCACCGATTGGACGGCAAAAAGTGGGCGTGTGTCGTTTTGGATCCGTTTTTGAAGCAGAAAATCCGTGATTTTGTACACGCTGTTCAACGTGCGCCCTACACGAGTCCAGCATCGGTGCCCATGAGTGGCGCGAGACGACGGCGATGCGATGGTGGCGAGTTGTGACGGTAAAGGTCGTGGCGGTTGTGGTGAAGCGGTGGTTGTGGTCGGTGGTTGATGTTGTGGTTGTGATGGTGGCGATTGGTCCAAAATAAAGATAGTAAAAGAAAAACGGCTATCCTGAAGAGTCGCAGCACGTATAAATGACATGTATTCCCACTAGACAACGGGTTTGGGCCTAACTACACATGCACTTACCGAGATACCTCACCTAAGGGACCTGAATGGTGGTTTGCGAATTTGGTAACCACAACAATATATATATATCTTCTTCTTCCTCTTTCGGCTTGCTCCCGTTAGGGGTCGCCACAGCGGACCAACTGTCTCCATTTCGCTCTATCCTCCACATCTTCCATTGACACTCCAACCACCCGCATGTCCGCCCTCACCGCATCCATGAACCTCTTCTTTGGCCTTCCTCTTCTCCTCCTGCCTGGCGGCTCCATCTTCAACATCCTTCTCCCGATATACTCCGTTTCCCTCCTGTGCACATGTCCAAACCATCTCAATCTCGCCTCTCTCACTTTGTTTCCAAACCGTCCTACCTGCGCTGTCCCTCTAATACACTCATTTCTTATCCTATCCATCCTCGTCACTCCCAACGAGAATCGCAGCATCTTTAACTCTGCCACCTCCAGCTCTGCTTCCTGTCTTTTTGTTAGCGCCACCGCCTCCAAACCATACAACATAGCTGGTCTCACTACCGTCTTGTATACTTTCCCCTTCACTCTTGCAGCTACCCTTCTGTCACAAATCACTCCTGCAACTCTTCTCCACCCACTCCATCCTGCATGCACTCTCTTTTTCACTTCTCTCCCACACTCTCCGTTACTTTGGACAGTTGATCCCAAGTATTTAAACCAATCCACCTTCCCCACCTCAACTCCTTGCAACTGCACCATACCACCACCCTCCCTCTCATTTACGCACATGTACTCAGTCTTACTCCTACTGACTAACATTCCCCTTCTCTCCAGTGCGTACCTCCACCTCTCAAGGCTCGATTCAGCCTGCTCCCTACTCTCCCTACAGATCATGATGTCATCCGCGAACATCATGGTCCATGGAGACTCCAGTCTGATCTCGTCCGTCAACCTGTCCATCACCATTGCAAACAGGAAAGGGCTCAGAGTCGATCCTTGGTGCAATCCCACTTTAACCTTAAACCGGTCCGTCATTCCTACCGCACACCTCACCGCTGTCACACTGTCCTCATACATATCCTGCACAATCCTCACATACTTCTCCAACACTCCCGACTTCCTCATACAATACCACAACTCCTCTCTTGGCACCCTATCATAAGCTTTCTCTAAATCCACAAACACACAATGTAACTCTTTCTGGCCTTCCCTATACTTCTCCATCAACATTCTCAAAGCAAACATCGCATCAGTGGTGCTCTTTCCTGGCATAAACCCATATTGCTGCTCACAGATCATCACCTCTCCTCTCAACCGAGCTTCCACTACTCTTTCCCACAACTTCATGGTGTGGCTTAACAACTTTATCCCTCTGTAATTTCCACAGCTCTGCACATCACCCTTATTCTTGAAAATCGGAACCAGCACACTTAATCTCCACTCCTCCGGCATCCTCTCACTTTCCAAGACTTTCTTAAACAATCTGGTTAACAACCCCACTGCCATCTCTCCTAAGCACTTCCATGCCTCCACTGGTATACCATCTGGGCCAACCGCCTTTCCACTTTTCATCTTCTTCATAGCAGTCCTCACTTCATCCTTACTGATCCACCCCACTTCCAGATTCACTATCTCCACCTCTTCCAACCTTCTCTCTCTCTCATTTTCTTCATTCATCAGCAACTCAAAGTACTCCATCCACCTTCTCAACACACTCTCCTCGCTCGTCAGCACATTCCCATTTGCGTCCTTTATCACCCTAACCTGCAGCACATCCTTCCCAGCTCGGTCCCTCTGTCTTGCCAATCGGTATAAATCCTTTTCCCCTTCTTTTGTATCCAACTTCTCATACAGCTCGTCATATGCCTTT
This sequence comes from Eptatretus burgeri, assembly GCF_056783735.1. Classification (NCBI taxonomy): domain Eukaryota; kingdom Metazoa; phylum Chordata; class Myxini; order Myxiniformes; family Myxinidae; genus Eptatretus; species Eptatretus burgeri. The sequence continues at coordinate 70,191,458 of NC_140962.1, read as the reverse complement.
TCCTTGGCCTTAGCCACCTCTCTTTTTGCTTTTCGACGCCACTCCTTGTACTCCTGCCGACTTTCTTCATCTCTCTGACTATCCCACTTCTTTTTCGCCAACCCCTTCTTCCTTATACTTTCCTGTACTTCCTCATTCCACCACCAAGTCTCCTTATCTTCCTTCCTCTGTCCAGATGTCACACCAAGTACCTTCCTAGCTATCTCCCTCACAACTTCTGCTGTCGTTGCCCAATCATCCTACCCATCTTTACCACCATCCAACGCCTGTCTCACCTCCTCCCTAAATTTCACGCAACAGTCTTCCTCCTTCAGCTTCCACCATCTGGTCCTTGGTTCAGCCCTCACTCTCTTCCTCAACCTCACCTCTAAAGTCATCCTACAGACCACCAATCGATGCTGTCGAGCTACACTCTCCCCTGCCACAACCTTACAGTCACTAATCTCTTTCAGGTTGCATCTCCTACTTAAGATGTAATCCACCTGTGTGCACTTTCCTCCACTCTTGTATGTCACCCTGTGTTCCTCCTTCTTCTTGAAATACGTGTTTACCACTGCCATTTCCATTCTTTTTGCAAACTCTACCACCATTTGCCCTTCCACATTTCTCTTGTTGAGACCGTACCTCCCCATCACCTCCTCATCCTCTTTATTCCCTTCCCCAACATGTCCATTGAAATCTGCTCCAATCACCACTCTTTCATCCTTGGATACACGCTCCACCACTTCATCTAACTCACTCCAGAAATCTTCTTTATATTCCATCTCACACCCCATATGTGGGGCATATGCACTGATGACATTCATCATCACCCCTTCAATTTCCAACTTCACACTCATCACTCGGTCAGACACCCTCCTCACCTCCAATACCCTCTTGACATGATCTTCCTTCAGGATTATCCCGACACCATTTCTCCTCCCATCCACACCATGGTAGAACAGTTTGAAACCACCTCCAATGCTCCTCGCCTTACTCCCCATCCACTTGGTCTCTTGTACACACAGTATGTCCACCTTTCTTCTCTCCATCATATCAGCCAACTTTCGCCCTTTGCCAGTCATCGTCCCAACATTCAGAGTTCCAACTCTCACCTCCACACTTCTACCCTTCCCCCTCTCCCACTGCCTCCGGACTCGCCTTCCCCGTCTCCTTCTCCTCCTTCGCCCAGCAGTAGCACAATTTCCACTGGTACCCTGCTGACCACCGGTACCGGTGGCGGTCGTTGGTAACCCGGGCCTCGACCGATCCGGTATGGAAATTCGTTTTGTTGTCCACATAATGATTTGGCATAGGTTTTTACGCCGGATGCCCTTTCTGACGCAACCCTGGTCGCCTCTTACGACACACAGGGATATGGTACACCTATTCTAACCGGGGCATACACCGGGCCCAGTACAACTGGTGCTCATTTCGCCGACCTCGGAAGGATGGCAGGCTGAGTCAACCCCCTGGTGTTTTCGACTTGGTTTATATATATATATATATATATATATATATATATATACACATTATATACATATACATACATATATTAATTCAGTGTCCCAACGGGGCTTGAACTCAGGACCTCTTGGGTCCCAAGCCACTGCCCTTACCACTGCGCCAACACCAGGCGTGTGTATATATATATATATATATATATATATATATATATATATATATATATATATATATATATATATATATATATATATATATATATATATATATATTCGAAACGGATGAACAGATTGAGAAGAAACCTTACAGGTATGACCACCCATCAATGAGCAAGAAAAAAAAAAAAACCTTCCCCACCTCTGACATCATACAATTGGTCACATAGTTTGGTAGCTATTTTGGATTTCCCCAAAAACCTTTAAAAACTTCTCCAGAACAGCGAGACAGAATGATGGAAGGGAAGTTTCACAAACATGCTCCCCAAGCATTGGGAATAAGAGTGTGTTCATGAATAATTAATTGGTCTCATGGTTTGGCAGCCATATTGCATTGAAGGAAAATATTGAAAAAAAACTTCTCTCTTGAATCGCTGCATCAATTGATGTGAAACTTCAAAATTATGATCTAGTAGTGATGGGGAATACATGTATTAAATTTCAACATGATCAAATGCATAGTCTGGCAGCAAGGATTATTGAATTTTTAACCTCCGCCATCGAAGATGGACGGAGGTTACTGTTTTCACCCCTGTCTGTTTGTTTGTTTGTGAACAGTATTACGGAAAAACTCCTTGACGGATTTCGACGAAACTTGGTGGGGGGATTAGGTATGGTCCAAGGATCATGCCATTATATTCTGGACTTGGTCCAAAGTCCAATATGGCCGCGATGGTGGCCATTTTGAAAAAAATATTTGAATTTTTGCTTTTGCATTTCTACATGTTTTAAGTGATTTCCAACCCCCCCCCCCAAAAAAAAAATTGTTAGAGAAAAAAAACTTAAATTTTGCAACTTTTTTTTCAACAAAATTTCGATTATTTTTTTTTTGAATTTCTACATGTTATAAGTTATTTCCAACAAAAAAAAAACATGCCAAAATTATAATTGCGGCGCATTTTGGAACTTCAGGTGGATATACCCACATAAAATCAATTTCTGTCTCAAGTAATCTAGTTATGACGAATGAATTGAGTATGTAAAAGTTAAAAGTAAAAGGGAAAGTTGCAAACTATAACTCTGTGAGCACTGTTGACGTCAAATTGAATGAAAAGGATATCAGGTTCACTTGAGTGACCTAGCAGTATTGGCAGCGGAGGTTTTGCACTCTACCGAGTTCTCCCCCTCTAGTTTGAATCTGCATTAGTTTGATTTTTTTTTTAATAAGGCTCACTTGGCTGTGCCTGAATGGATTTGAGGGTAGAGGAGTAGCAGTTGAAACACGAGTCTTATCCAGGTTCCTCAAGATGACATCATCTTTGCTTTTTGCTTGTTTGGGTTCCTTCTGATGACTCCAATGCAGGACTGTACCTATTTGGTCTTCCATCTGATTGGAATTTAATTTTTTTTAATTACAAATTTGCTGCCAGAAGAGTTAGCTCGCACCAAGTCCTTCTCAAGACTACGTGGAGTAAGTATTCTATGAATACCATCTCATTATTTCAAGTAATAAAAGCATTTTCAAAAATGCAAAAGGATGTAGGGATGTTACTCCAAAAAGTATGTAAACAAGGTTGGGATGATCATGAGAAATGATCATGTGAAACGATCCCTACATCGTCTTTCTTTGAATAATGGTTGTCCTGATAAAAAAAAAAAAACAATGTGTGTGTGCGTGTTATAACTTTGTCTTTTCATGGTGGCTTTGTTGATAATCAGCTTTACCGACAAACCATATGTAGCCTAAGCAACTTTTTAGAGAAGATACTTCAACTTTCGTTTTTTATATAGTGGGTGGGATCAACATTTTTTTCCCCATGCCATCCCCACAGAGATAGTCCTTGTGAAGTCTCTGTTCTTCTTCTTCTTCTTCTTTTTATTATTATTATTATAATTAAAGTCTCACAGGAAATTCAGTAGCGCTGCTCATTTGGAACAATATAACATGGTAGGTAATGAATGCAAATTATAGCAACATGGAGGACCTATATGTTACTAAACCTTTTTGCAATAACATAATCAGTGCCAGATTTATGGTGATGCAGGCACTGGGTCAGACACAAGTGGTGGTGGCCCTTTCTGCCACCAATGATGAAGGAAAGCAGTGGTTTCAACCTTTTCACTGATGGCACCCTGAACTCTTACATCTTATTCTGTGACACCCCTATTCAATTTTCTATTTGTATAGTTGCCTTAAGAACATTGCAGGCTCCAGGAGTTAAATTATTGGATAAAATACTGTACATTATTTCACAGTGTTTTATGGGCTTTTATGACTACCAATGGATTCCAGACAACTGAAAATCAGCAAAGTGTGCAATTAGCCTGTCAAAATATTGTTGTGGGCCGGCGGTCGGGTGAGAAGACCACGAGGTGGGGGAAGCTACGTCGATTCCCACCAGACTCCCCGGAATTGTAGGCCGTCACACATGGATAATTCCTTGACGCGGCGGGTCGCTTAACCGACCGTGGACACCAATAACTCAACCGCGTGACCTAGGATCCTCCCGTCTATGGGTTAATGGGGTTACCTAATTAATCACGTGGTTTAATTACCAGTGAACCACGCCCTCGGTACGCCTTGCCCGAACCGGATCACTCTACCGGATCGGATCACTTTTCCGGATCGGATGCGGCCGAGCGACACTACCAAGGACATACTGGCTAAAAGGAACGGATCGTTGGGAATAAAGTCCCAGCTAAACTTGGATTCGGACCATGCTGGCCCAATGAGAGAAAAGACAACGGCGAGCTGGGAACATTCCTAATGATAATTATTTATGAACAAGCAAGTGAGGAAAAGTATGTGGTACGACAAATATTTATTGTGTATATAACACAGGGAAAGAGGAGAGAGGTGTGGTGTGACAATAATACAAACAACTTATGAAAGCAGAGACAGTGCAGACTTGACGCGAGATTAATAACAGTTACAACAATAATGCACTTCTACAGACAGGTGCCAGCACACTCAGGCACACACAGAAAAAGAAACCCCAATGGGAATGGACTTTTGCGGCCAGGGAGGGAGGGGAGTTGAGGTTATGCTCTCGGTACCTGGGCGTTTCGGGGGAGGGGATGCTCCGTGGTGCGGTACCCAACAGTAGTCGCGTTGTCTCTGGTTCTGAACGTTGTCTCTGGTTCTCTGGTTCAGACGCCTGTGTTCTGAAGGAGGAGCTTGAGTGGAGAAGGGCGGAGTCCAGAGTGCGAAGGTGGAGTAGTGGGCGGAGACTAGAAGCAGGAGGCGGTTCGTCAAGGCAAGACGTGGGCGGAGTCAAGAAGCAGGAACACACCACGTGAAAACACCACTCCGAATCACACACACAAGACGGAGGAGCTTCTCTGTCTTTTATAGAGCCCAAAGCTCAGGGGAGGGGATCATGCCAAATTTGACGTAATCGCCCAAATCAGGCACTTTGATTGGCACCGACCGCTCACGTGGTCCATAAGCTTGGGCCGGGTTTCAGGTAGACATTGGTGCAGCCCGCCCACCTTGCTGCTAAAGCGTACGTGACTCGCCGCACATGTCGGGTTTTGGGTGGACGTTGGTGCAGCTCGCCCACCTTGCTGCTAAAGTGTTCATGACCGATTTATTAACCCTAACTATTAGACCATCGCAACGCACTCCCGGTTGTCCCGCTAGACAAAAGGTAGGGGACTATCTACACGTACAATAATGGGATAACTGTCTCGGGACACCTATCTGTTGTATGTACATGGTTCCGAGAACCGCAACAATATATTGTATTATGATTACAAATTCAAAGCTACATTTGATTTAATTTGAGTGATGTAACGAAATGACAAACATTGCTTCATATGTTTCTGGTATCGGATTCCACCAACACAGAAAGTAAAAATCCCTTGAACAAGTGAATGCGACTATATTCGCGAAACAATTTCCAACTGGACTTGTCAAATACCCATTGAACGCCCAATTTTTGTAGCAGATTTGCTCCACTGGTTAATATAGGGTTAATAAGCTATAATTCGCAACAACAATCACACTTACATGTCATGGTGCACGATCTGAAAGTGACAGTGATTTTATTACTTGGCGAAAAAAAATTTCGCCAAGTATGTTGGTCTGTAGTGTTTGTCTATCTTTCTGTCTACTGTCTGTGAGTCACGATTTTTGGCCACGGTTTTCAAGAAATCAGTCTGAATTGTTTTGTGTATGTAGGTGACTGGCCAAGGAGAGCAACACTAAATTCTAGTGAAGATCCAAATCATGATCTGGATCTGAGAATTTCTTAAATGATTCTTCACCATTGAGAGATTAGGCTGAAAACGATAGCACGATATCTCAAAAAGTTCTGAATGGATTCCAACGAAACTTGGTGGACAGGTTGGGAGTGCCACCAGTAAGAATTGATTCAATTTTGATGCTAGAATTATTTAATTTTTAAATGATTCTTCACCATTGAGTGATGGGGCTAAAAACAATATTGAATGATATCTCAAAAAGTTGTGGATGGATTCGGATGAAAGGTGGTGGACTTGTTGGGTGTGTGAAAAGGACCAATTGATTTTATTTTGGTGAAGATTCCAATCTGGATCCGGATACGAGAATTTTTAAAGCGATTCTTCAAAAATATCTATAAAAGTTATCTCAAATATCTATAAAAGATATCTCAAAAAAGTTGTGCACAAGTTTTGACAAAAAACTAGGTGGACGAGTTGGTTCGGTAACAAGACGATTCAATTTTGGTTAAGGTCCGGATTCAGATCTGACCTATCAGTGGGATACAAAATGTAAACTGTTCAGCCTGGCGGTGGTATGCACTCTACCAAGTGTCTGTTTTGCTAAATGTCACTCGATGAGTGATTTTTCTTTTTTAGGTTACATTCAATATTGTGTTTTGTTTTATTCAAAATATAGGTTTTAGCCCCAACACTCAATAAGAGTGCAAGTGAGCATAATATATGCCCGAACAAGAAGGTATATACCCAATTGTGCTACGACATGGAAAACAGCATCCTGGTTGCCATGGCAACCACTTTAGATGACGAACGTATGTCGTGACACACCGTCTCCACAGTTTGTACCTATGTACCAAATATGAAACGTGAAAGTTGAAAACTTTGGGAGTTAGAGTGCGGACAGGAACGGACGGATGGACGGACAGACAGACAGACAGAGACAGACGGACGGACGGACGACCGGTATCACATAATACGCCCCGACATATATATCGGGTGTATAAAAATGAAAATCACTTTAAAATTCTCTGATCTGGATTTGAATCTTCACCAAAATGTCATAAATTTGCTCTGAAAAATAAATATGACCACCTCCAATAACAGGATCACATCCAGAAAAATCAATATTACCTCATCATTACCTTCACAACAACAACTACATCACGAAGAACAGGATCACATCCAGAAAAATCAATATGACCTCAACATTACCTTAACAACAACAACTACACCGCCAAGAACAGGATCACATCCAGAAAAATCAATATTACTTCAACAGTGAAAAGAGAGACAGAAGACAGAGAGAGACAGAGAGAGACAGAGACAGAGACAGAGACAGAGACAGAGACAGAGACAGAGACAGAGACAGAGACAGAGACAGAGACAGAGACAGAGACAGAGACAGAGACAGAGACAGAGACAGAGACAGAGACAGAGACAGAGACAGAGACAGAGACAGAGACAGAGACAGAGACAGAGACAGAGACAGAGACAGAGACAGAGACAGAGACAGAGACAGAGACAGAGACAGAGACAGAGACAGAGACAGAGACAGAGACAGAGACAGAGACAGAGACAGAGACAGAGACAGAGACAGAGACAGAGACAGAGACAGAGACAGAGAGAGAGACAGAGACAGAGAGAGAGAGAGAGAGAGAGAGAGAGAGAGAGAGAGAGAGAGAGAGAGAGAGAGAGAGAGAGAGAGAGAGAGAGAGAGAGAGGCCTTCAGTTTGAATTAGGCTTTAATTTGCTTGATTTAAGCCATCTCTACAAACACAAACAAAAAGGTACATCAACAATCGATTACAGCGAAGTATAATAATAATTAACCAGCAAACACACAGAGCGAGGTGCACTCTCAACTCTCACCGTTTAAGCCTCAGTACACTACAACGCCAGTCAACGGCAAGAACCGAGGGACCATCCTTTCGCCAGAGCAGTTTGTCAGATATCGCTCCACACGCAAGTCACACGTCACGTGGTGCGGCTTTGTCTTCTTCTTCTTCTTCTTTCATTTCACCACATTCTCCCCATCTTTAAAATTTAACTCGATGTTCAGCGAATACATCATGATTTCTTTAAAGCTAGAGAGACATACATTTCAAGCAGTGAGAATTATTATGGGCATAATAATGTGGTTGGCAAGTTATCAAGGGATACCGATAATCCTCCTTTTACAGATCGAGTCGTCGAGGAGCTTTTATCGGTCCCCCTCTCCGAGAGTAAATGGTGGTTTCACTTGAGGGAGATTTCTGAACCCCTTGAGAAGCCTCGGTTGGTGTCGGGGATGACTCCACGTTCGCTCTCGGGTAATATGTTTTAGCTTTGTCTGCATCAAGCCCAACATTACCCTTTTCGGGTAGAGAAGTACCAGAAGGAGAAACACCTGAGGGAGATGCACCAGCGGGAGTCAGATGGCGAACCGACACAGTGGTCTCCCTGCCATCAGGAAGTCTAACATGAGCATACTCAAGATTAGTATCGATGAGTTCGACTTTATCCACCATTGGTTCATACTTGCTTTGTCGTACCGGGCGCTTCATGAACACAGTACCAGGATAAGTTAGCCAGTTGGGCACCGATTGACCGCTGGTGTATCGTCGTTAGTGGGTAAACATTCGTTCATGCGGAGAAGTATTGATAGACGTACAGAGCAAAGAGCGTATGGAATTCATGGCATCGGGGAGGATAATCTCCCACTGATCAATCCCCAGTCCTCTCAATTTCAGCGCCAGGGTTACGGCTTTTCAAATAACTCCGCTATACCGTTCCACCTGTCCATTACCTTGTGGGTTGTAACTCGTCGTTCGACTCGTTGCAATGCCGTGTTCATGTAGGAACTGTTTGAGTTCATCCGGCATGAAACACGGACCTCTATCAGAATGTATGTACAATGGTTTCCCAAACATGGCAAAGAGTTCAGAGAGACATTTCATGACAATGCTCGAGGTCATATCCGAACACGGGAATGCAAACGGGAACCTTGAGTATTCGTCAACAACAGTGAGTATGTATCTGTTATTCGTCTCAATCGGCAAGGGACCTTTGAAGTCGATATTTAGTCTCTCGAAGGGTGAAGTGGCCTTGATCAACCTGCCAGAAGCGGCGCCATAGAATCTGGGTTTTAGTTCAGCACAAACAGGGCAAGAAGCACTCACTTGTTTAATATCTTCGATAGAATAGGGAAGGTTTGTCGACGCACAAAGTGTGCCATTCTGGTTACTCCTGGGTGGCATAGAGAGACATGAAGGTCTTGCAAAGCCCGACCTGATGTCACCGAACAGTGGATCCGTGAAAAGGTGTCTGCAGCAGGGTTGTCCCTCCCAGGCCGATAAACAATGTCATAACTATAACAAGATAGATTGAAGCGCAATCTCATTTATAATTTTTCTGTTATTTTTCCCATCAAACATAAAAGCAACGGATCGCTGGTCCATGACGAGCATGAAGTGGTTGCCCAGTAAATAATGTCTCCATTTACGTTGGGCTTCGACACTAGCATATGCTTCCTTCTCTATCGCCGAGTGTCTCTGCTCGCTTCCAGAGAGAGTTCTCGAGAAGAACGCGATGGGTCGGCCGGATTGATTGAGCGTCGCGGCGATCGCGTGATCGGAAGCGTCCGTTTCCACCACGATTGGTACCGTGCTATCGATTGACAATACCACGGAGTTGCTGATGTCGTCTTTGAGGCTGTTGAAAGCATTTAAAACAGCAGTGTCTAGCAGGAAGTTCTTACAATGCACTAGAGGATGAATTTTCTCAGAATATTGGGGAATCCATTTAGCATAGTACGGAACATCCCAATCACCCGGCGCAATGACAGCAGGTCATGAGGAGGGGGTAGTTGACAGAGCGGGCGCAAACGTTCAGGATCGGGCTTGATTGCGCCGTCGGCTATCGTGTATCCGAGTAGATCGATTGACTTTGCCAAGAATACGCATTTGTCGGAGTTGAGTGTCAGATTATATTTTCTTGCAATATTCAAGAATCTGTCCAGATTTGCATCATGTTCTTCCCGATTCTTTCCGCACACCGTGACATTATCCACGTAAACAAAAGTGTCTTTTAGGTTTTCGTCTGAGATGATATTATCCATGACTCGTTTAAAACAAGCTACTCCATTAGTGACACCGAATGGGATTCTCCTGAATTGATAGAGTCGCCTACCTGCCTCGAACGCGGTGTAAGGTTTGTCTTCCTCTCGAATGGGATTCTGATGATACGCGCTTCGCAAATCGATGGTGCTGAATATTTTGTAATTGGCCACGCGTTCGACCATCTTGTCTATGCGCGGCAATGGGTCGGCATCGAGGTGAGTGTAGCAGTTGATCGTTTGAGAATAATCAACAACCATTCGTTTGTTATGGTTCTGGTTGGTGGTCACCAATACTTGCGCGTGCCATGGCAAATCGCTCGGTTCTATAATACCTTCTTCCAGTTATCGCTTAGTCTCAGAAGCGATGAAGTTCGTATCGGCAGTGGTATATCGTCGCGATTTGATCGCTATCAGTTTGCAGTCCGAAGATAAGTTTGCAAACAGCAGGGGGGGGGGGGGGGCGATACTTCTGCCGTGGTCAGAGCATTTAGAATGAGACGAGATTTTTCCCCGCCAAAGGGTATTTCGACTCTAGTGTGCTGCTTGAGGACGTTATGACCCAAGATTATATCTGCACATAAATCACGAAGTACTACTACCTTTGTATCACAATACGTGTAGCCTTTTATGTCCAGCTCAACATTACAGTATCCTCGTGCGCTGGACTGTAGTGATGTCGAAGCCATGCATACCGTATTGTCGGTCGGGTAGATCTTCATTTTCTGTCTCTTGCTAGTGAGCTGTTGACGAAACTTTCAGAGCTACCGGTATCGATCAACGCCTCAGCCATATGCCCGTTGATTCGTACTTTAATGATAGCTTTCGATAGACTACCCAGCGAAGCAGCGGTTACCTTCCTTTGAGAGTAGAGGGCAGCTGAAGTAGGTTTATTTATTTCAACAGTAGATTTACATACCTTGGCATAATGTCCTTTCTTGTCACAGTTCATACAGGTGGCATCCCTGGCCGGGCATTTGCTTCGTGGGTGTCTTTTATACCCACAAAAGAAACATTTACCAGCCGAAGTGGTTGCAGAGGAGTTCGTCGAGGTTGGGGTGTCTGATTTCCCAGAATTATCTCCTTCTTCAGTTTCGGGGGTAACTTGGGGAGTTCCTTGAGTTTCCGTGGTAGCAGCATTCATTGGAAAGACTGGTGACCCATACGACTCAGATTGTTGCTGGGCCACGTCCATAGCTCGGGCTTGGTCGACAGCCATTTCAAAATCTAGTCGTGCATTTTCCAGTAAGCGTTGCCTTATGGGGGCAGACCGTAGCCCCTGCATGAACGCCTCTCGGGCTGCTTCATTTCTATGTTTCTCGGCAGTTACAGCCTGGAAATTGCAGTCTTTGCCAAACTGTCTCAGAGCTTGCACGTACCGATCGATTGTCTCACCAGCCTCTTGCCTGCGTATGGTGAGAAGATGTCTTGTGTATACCTCGTTCTTGCGTTTCACGTAGAGCGCCCGCAGCACGTCGATCGCATCTTCATAAGTGTTACACTCCGAGAAAAGTCGATATACACTTGGCGAGACATGATTTATAAGGGTGGCCAATTTGTCCACATTAAGTTCTTTAATGATCGTCAGATAGTTTGAGAAGGTGCGAAAACATTGACACCACCTCATCTACGCATCACTGGCGTTTGCGTCCGCATCGAACTTCTCCGGTTTGAAGATCTTGTCCATTCTCGGGTTCGGACATCCGGGAACTTCGCTGACCCATAATGCAATGTCCGCATAGCAATGCCGACGAAGGGGAAAACAAAGTACCTCGTTCGCTCAGATCGCCCTGCTATGCGTTGCAGCTAGCAGTATGTAGCGCGAGCGCTATCGCACGGCACTCGACTCGTACCTGTTACAAGTTTGTTTCTTTCGTAGCCTTTATTACACATTATTATTTGCAACAATGCCGAAAAGTTGCTGTATTTTCAGTTGTACTAATAGCAAGGCAAAAAATTCAGAACTCTCCTTTTATCTCATACCAAGTCAGGCTACTCAACCAGAGAGGAGACTTCTGTGGCTTCGAGCCATGAGACAAAAAATTTGTGGGCTTCCAGTGATCGGTAGTTTTTCATTTCCTCATGTGTAAACACTCCTGAGATTAAAATGAAAAATATATTCTGTGGTTAGTTATTAAAATAGTACCAGGGCAATTAAGCAATGGTACATCACACAAAAACATTAATGCCTTGGCCCTTGATTGCCATGAATAGGATTAGAACTTGCAAACTAAATGCAATGACAATGTGTCGGCCTTTCCTTTAAGTTCACCGCAGTCTTGTCCTCAGCCCAGGCGCTTCAACTCAGCAGCCACAAGAAATAGCCATGCACTGCTACATCATTATAAAACGTATACCCACACAGGCACACATTCTCACTCACATACTGCAATGCTCATAGACAGTCATACACATCCATCTATAATTCCAGCAATGTGTGTGTGTGTGTGTGTGTGTGTGTGTGTGTGTGTGTGTGTGTGTGTGTGTGTGTGTGTGTGTGTGTGTGTGTGTCCGCTGTTTCTCGACAGATACTGGTGAGATCTAATTGAAACTTGCCAGGTATATTGCTGGGGACCTGAGGATGTGCCTTTTCAAGGTTTGATATTAATCGGACAAGTGCTTCCCAAGTTATGGACATTTATTTACCAACCAATGACAAGACACGTTGCTGCGTGGGCGATGGGGGAAGAGAACCTCAATCGCGTTCCCCATTACGGGTTACAACGTACGGGCTTCCGGATAATGATGACTTTGTGTATTCTAATAATTTCTCGTTTTCTTATGCGCATTTATAGATAAACACAATGCCCCAAGTTATGATCGTTTTCATATTAGATGGTGCATAAATTCCGGTAACATCAGAGTTAGCTCGTATGCTCCGAAGCAGGAAGTAAAAAAAAAATTTGCACGCAAGTTCCCCCCCGCCCCCCTCTCTTCTCTTTGTGTTTTTCCTTGCGATGACATTGCAAAAAGGCAAAATACGTTGGCGCTAATTGAATAATTGGCCATTAAAACTAAATTGCGATATGCGAACTTCCGGACAGTGAGGACTTAACTTCCGGACTGTGACGAGTACTGTATTCTTTCTTTCTCGATTTCTGTACTTTCTCGATTTTCTTAAACACAATGCCTCAATCCAGTCGTCATTTACGACAGCGAAGGAACGGCCTGTGCAGTTGTTTGAAAGTTGTTGTTTTTTTGCACATACGGCCACGCACGTACGGGCACGCGAGAGCGAAGGAACGGCCTGTGTGGTTGTTGTTTCTGGCATGCGGTTTGAAAGTTTTTTGTTTGTTTGTTTTGTTTGCATGTATGGCCACGCACGTACGGGCATGCACTAGTAATTAAAATCAGGGATATAAAAAGACAGAATTTATACAACATGAATATGAGCAATATTTTAATCATTCTTGAACGTTCTTGCTGGGTCAGTGAGTGACCCACAACTAGTACAGATGACTCACTGTCACACAGTACAGACAAGGCAGGTCAATTAAAACTATTACTAATTAGCCACGTCAGCTCAGGAGTTCATAAATAATTGAAATAATATTTGATAATACACAGTTAAAACTTGGTTTAAAATTGAATTACATACCTGGTGTCTCGACTCGATATGTGTATCCGTCCGGGTATTGCACGTTCGGCCATTCCTTCGGATTGTCCATCCAGAAATCATCGGGGTACTGGTAGGGGCAAGAATCAAGGCCAATTAACTGTATTTTGGCTCGATATCTGGCCAATGCATCACCTGACAAATGTTCTATATAGCGATATGACATGGCAAACACTTGGGTGAACACAATGTATCAACAATTTATCTGAAATACATCGACAGAAAAAAAAACAAATCACTCGGCTTTGCGTGCAAGTAAAACCACGAAGTGTGTGCGTCTGCGATCGGTGCTGCGTTTGTTTCTCCCTTTGCCAACATGGCGGTCGCTTTACCAAGCGAAGTCACGTGACTGTGACGTATGTCCGACCTCAAGAATGGTCGATCGAAGGAATCAAGCAAATTAAATTGAAATGAATGAGAGAGAAAGGCCTTCGGTTTGAAATGGGCTTTAATTTGCTTGATTGAAGCCATCTCTACAAACAAAAAGGTACATCAACAATCGACTACATCGAAGTATAATAATAATTAACCAGCAAACACACAGAGCTGGGGTACACTCTCAACTCTCACCGTTTAAGCCTCAGTAGACCACAACGCCAGTCAACGACAAGAACCAAGGGACCATCCTTTCGTCAGAGCAGTTTGTCAGATATTGCTCCACACGCAAGTCACACGTCACGTGGTGCGGCTTTGTCTTCTTCTTCTTTAATTTCACCACACAGTAACAACTACACCGCCAAGAACAGGATCACATCCAGAAAAATCAATATTACCTCAACATTACCTTCACAACAACAACTACACCACCAAGAACAGGATCACATCCAGAAAGATCAATATTACCTCAACATACCTTCACAACAACAACTACACCACCAAGAACAGGATCGCATCCAGAAAAATCAATATTACCTCAACATTACCTTCACAACAACTTCACCACCAAGAAGAGGATCACATCCAGAAAAATCAATATTACCTCAACATTACCTTCACAACAACAACTACACCACCAAGAACAGGATCACATCCAGAAAGATCAATATTACCTCAACATACTGAAATGAGAGCGAGAGATGAACCTTCAGAGTTTAGGCTTTATTCCATTTGATTGGAGCCGCTTCTGTGGGCACACCGGGGAATACAGGTTCAGCTAGGAGTACATAAGCAGTAACGTATACATGTGCAGTTAACCATTGCAGACTAAATCCGCGTAAGCACGGAGTTCGATATAATCTCCATTCTCACCAGTCAATGAGCACCTTCAGTTAACGAGCATCAAGTGGACAGCCGATGTCAATAGCAATGCCCCGGGGACAATCACTCGTGCCGCAGAGACCTCCCCTTATACGCGAGACGCACAACATGTGATCCCGCGTCATGTCCCTCAATTCACGTTAATTCACCACATTCTCCCCACCTTTAAAATGTAACTAGGGGCCCATCTTACACACCATGATTGCTTTAGCACTATAGGAGTATACATTTCAAGCAACGCGGACTAATAGATCTACAGAAGCATACATGCCAAGCAGTGATTATTTTGAGTTGTAGGAGCATGGAAATGAGCATCGATATATGATATAATGGGCATATAGGAGCATGAGCAGCGAGAATGCCGATAATCCCCTTTACAGATTGAGTCGTCGAGGGGGCCTTATTCGTCGACCTCTCCGGGAGTAAACGGCAGTTTCACTTGAGGGAGACTCCCGATCCTCTTGGTGAGCCTCGACTTGTGCCGGAGATGACTCCTCGATCGCTCTCGGGTGGAACGCGGCAGCCCCGTCGCCTGGCGGAGTTCCTGGGGGGGAAATGTCAGAAGGAGGAGTGCCAGAAGGTGGTGTACCGGCGGGAGGAGTACCTGAGGGAGCCAGATGGCGAACCGACACAGTGGTCTCCCTGCCATCCCGGAGCCTGACATGAGCATACTCTGGATTAGTGTCAATGAGTTCGACCCCCTCCACCAGCGGTTCATACTTGCTTTGTCGTACCGGGCGTTTCATGAACACTGTACCGGGGTGGGTCAGCCAGTTGGGCACCGTTTGACCGTCAACATAACGTCGTTGGTGAGTAAACATACGTTCGTGAGGAGTGGCATTTGTGGACGTGCAGAGCAAAGAGCGTATGGAATTCAGAGCGTCGGGAAGAGTAACCTCCCATCGCTCGGGGCCCAGTCCTCTCGATTTCAGCGCCAGAGTTACGGCTTTCCAAATAACTCCATTATACCGTTCCACCTGCCCGTTTCCCTGTGGGTTGTAACCCGTCGTTCGACTAGTTGCTATGCCGTGCTCTAATAGGAATTGTTTTAGCCCGGCCGACATGAAACACGGCCCTCTGTCTGAATGTATGTACGAAGGTCTCCCAAACATAGCGAAGAGGTCAGAGAGACATTTTACGACAGTGCCCGAGGTCATATCCGAGCACGGAAACGCGAAAGGGAACCTTGAATATTCATCAACAACGGTGAATATGTATCTGTTGTCTGTTTCGGTCGGCAGGGGCCCTTTGAAGTCGATGTTTAGTCTCTCGAAGGGGGAAGTAGCCTTGATCAGTCTGCCAGATGCCGCGCCATAGAATCTGGGTTTTAGTTCAGCACAAACAGGGCATGAAGCATTCATTTGTTTAATATCTTCAACAGAATAGGGAAGATGTTGTCTGCGTACGAAATGTGCCATCCTGGTTACCCCTGGGTGGCACAGAGACACATGGAGGTCTTGCAAAGCCTGACTGATTGTTGCCGAACTGTAGACCCGGGAGAAGGTATCTGCAGCAGGGTTTTCTTTCCCGGGCCGATAAACAATGTCGTATCTGTAGCAAGCTAGGTCTATCTGCCATCTCATAATTTTTTCATTCTTAATTTTCCCGTTATTTTTCCCATCAAACATGAATGCCACGGATCGTTGGTCCGTAACGAGCGTGAAGTGGTTTCCCAGTAAATAATGTCTCCATTTCCGCAGCGCTTCAACGATGGCGTACGCTTCCTTCTCTATCGCTGAGTGTCTCTGCTCGCTTCTAGAGAGAGTTCTCGAGAAGAACGCGACCGGCCGCCCAGACTGATTAAGTGTAGCAGCTATGGCGTGATTTGAAGCGTCGGTCTCCACCACGAAGGGCACCGAGCTGTCGATCGATAAAACCACGGACTTACTGATATCATCCTTGAGATTGTGGAAAGCTCTTACGACAGCGGCATCTGGTGGAAAGTTTTTGCAATGCACTAGGGGATGTATTTTCTCGGAGTATTGCGAAATCCATCTTGCATAGTAAGCGAACATCCCGATCACCCGGCGCATTGTTTGCAAGTCCTGAGGTGGTGGAAGCTCACGGAGCGGGCGCAATCGCTCAGGATCAGGCTTAATTGTGCCGTCGGCTATTGTGTAGCAGAGAAGGTCAATTGACCTTGCCGAGAATACGCATTTCTCGTAGTTGAGAGTCAGATTATATTTTCTAGCAATGCTCAAGAATCTGTCCAGATTCCTATCATGTTCCCTCTGATCCCTACCGCACACTGTGACATTATCCACGTAAACAAAAGTGTCTTCGAGGTTTTCATCTGAGATGATGTCGTCCATAACCCGTTGGAAGCAAGCTACTCCATTCGTGACACCGAATGGTATCCTTCTGAACTGGTAGAGGCGCCGCCCTGCCTGGAATGCAGTGTAAGGTTTGTCTTCCTCTCGGATGGGAATTTGATGATAGGCGCTTCGCAAGTCGATGGTACTGAATACCTTATAATTGGCCACGCGTTCGACCATCTCATCTATGCGCGGCAGGGGGTAGGCGTCGAGTTGGGTGAAGCGATTGACCGTTTGGGAATAATCGACAACCATCCGTTTCTTATGGTTCTGACTGCTGGTTATTAACACCTGTGCGCGCCATGGCGAATCGCTCGGTTCTATAATTCCCTCCTCCAGTAATCGCTTGGTTTCCGAAGTGATGAAATTCATGTCAGCAGTGGTATATCGCCGCGATTTGATCGCTATCGGTTTGCAGACCGGCGACAAGTTAGCGAACAGCTGGGGGGACGTCACCTCCGCAGTGGTCAACGCATTTAAAATTAGACGAGGCTTGCTTCCTCCAAAGGGTATTTCGACGCTCGTGTGCTGCTTGAGGACATTATGACCCAGAATTACGTCTGCGCACAAATCACGAAGCACCAGCACCTTTACATCCCGATGCGTGTACCCTTTTACGTCCAATTCAACATTGCAGTACCCTCGTACGCGGGATTGTAGTGAGGTGGCGGCCATGCATACCGTATTGTCAGTCGGGTGGATTACCCATTTCCTGCCCTTCACTAGCGAGCTGTTGACGAAACTTTCAGAGCTACCGGTATCAATCAGTGCCTCAGCCATATGCCCGTTAATTCGTACGTTGATGATAGCCTTGGATAGATTCCCCGGGGAGGCTGCAGTCAATTTATTTTGCGAGTAGAGAGCCGCAGAAGTGGGTTTATTTCTCCTTAGAGTAGATTTACATACCCTGGCATAATGCCCTTTCTTGTCGCAATTCATGCATGTGGCATCTCTGGCGGGACATTTTTGACGAGGGTGCCTTTTGTACCCACAAAAGAAGCATTTACCAACCGGAGCAGTTGCTGAGGAGATTGACGAGGTCTGGGTATCCGGCTCCTCGGGTGTTTCTCCATCCCCTATGTCTGGCTGTGTCTGTGCCAGTGGGGTTCCTTGGGTTCCCATCGTAGCAGCGTTCATGAGCAGCATCGGTGTCCCAAATGACTCGGATTGCTGCTGAGCCGTATCCATCGCTCGAGCCTGATCGACTACCTTGTCAAGAGTGGGTTGCGCTTTCTCTAGTAAGCGTTGCCGTATGTGGGCTGATCTGAGTCCTTGGATGAATGCCTCCCGGGTCGCTTCCTTTCGGTGTTCCTCGGCGCTTACCGCCCGGAAGCTGCCGTCTTTTCCCAGCTGATTCAGAGCTTGCAGGAACTGATCGATTGTCTCCCCGGCTGCTTGCTTGCGTGTGTTGAGAAGATGTCGTATGTATACCTCGTTCTTGGGCTTCACGTAGAGCGCTTGCAGCACCTCGATCGCTGCTTCGTAAGTGTCGCACCCCGAGAAGAGCCTGTACACGCTGGGCGAGACATGATTCACGAGAGCGGCAAATTTGTCAGCTCCCTCCGCGATGATGGTCAGATAGTGTGAGAAGGAACAGAACCAATGTGACCATTTCATTTCTGCGTCAGTCGCGTTTGGGTCTGCGTCGAACCTCTCTGGTTTGTAGATCTTGTCCATCGTTGGTTGAGAGAGCCGAGAAAATTAAATGGAATAAATTGAAATGAGAGCGAGAGATGAACCTTCAGAGTTTAGGCTTTATTCCATTTGATTGGAGCCGCTTCTGTGGGCACACCGGGGAATACAGGTTCAGCTAGGAGTACATAAGCAGTAACGTATACATGTGCAGTTAACCATTGCAGACAATCCGCGTAAGCACGGAGTTCGATATAATCTCCATTCTCACCAGTCAATGAGCACCTTCAGTTAACGAGCATCAAGTGGACAGCCGATGTAAATGGCAATGCCCCGGGGACAATCACTCCGTGCCGCGGAGACCTCCCCTTATACGCGAGACGCACAACATGTGATCCCGCGTCATGTCCCTCAATTCACGTTAATTCACCACAACTACACCGCCAAGAACAGGATCACATCCAGAAAAATCAATATTACCTCAACATTACCTTCACAACAACAACTACACCACCAAGAACAGGATCGCATCCAGAAAAATCAATATTACCTCAACATACCTTCACAACAACAACTACACCACCAAGAACGGGATCGCATCCAGAAAAATCAATATTACCTCAACATTACCTTCACAACAACTTCACCACCAAGAAGAGGATCACATCCAGAAAAATCAATATTACCTCAACATACTTTCACAACAACAACTACACCACCAAGAACAGGATCACATCCAGAAAAATAAATAATATGGAATAGGCAAAGCCGAGAAGCGAACGTAGAATTATTCTTACATTCGTTTCTGACTTCACCTATTACCTCAACATTAGCTTCCCAACAACTACACCGCCTAGAACAGGATCTCATCTAAAAAAAATTAATATTACCTCAACATTACGTTCACAACGACAACTACACCGCCTAGAACAGGACCTCATCTAAAAAAATTAAAATTACCTCAACATTATACTTCAACATTACCTTCACAACAACAACTACACCGCCTAGAACAGGATCTCATCTTAAAAAATTAATATTACCTCAACATTATCTTCACAACGCCAACTACACCGCCTAGAACAGGACCTCATCTAAAAAAATTAAAATTACCTCAACATTATACGTCAACATTACCTTCACAACAACAACTACACCGCCTAAAACAGGATCTCATCTTAAAAAATTAATATTACCTCAACATTACCTTCACAACGCCAACTACACCGCCTAGAACAGGATCTCATCTAAAAAAATAAATACGACATTGAACGGAGAATTCTTCTTACATTCGCTTCTGACTTTACCTATAACTTGTTCACAACTGTATACACAATTTCCGGTTACTTCGGCCTGGATTCGGGATCAATGATCAAATAATCTAAATCACGATTAAAAATTATTTTTTGATGATGCGGAAGATATCTTTATTAAAATCAGTGGAGGAAATATACACCATGTCTGATATTATTTGGGTATTTCATGTCTCCGACGATGCCTTTATCTCCCGGCATGCATCATTCCCCATGACAAAAACCGGAAACAAACTAAAAAACGGAAGCAAAAGGGTCATAGGCAACAACACGGATTCGAAATTGCCATGGTATTGTGTTGTTGTTGTTTCCTATTCTCTCATGTGCACGCGTTAAGTAATATTCACAAGATAGAAATAAAACCCAATCGTGTTTATACACTGCACAGCGTTTGAAAAAAAAACAGAAGCAAAAGGTCATAGCCAACGACACGGATTCGAAATAGTCAGGGGTATTGTGTTGTTGTTGTTGTTGTCGTTGTTTCCTATTCTCTCATGTGCACGCGTTAACTATGAAGCTCACTGCGTTCGCTATTACCTCAACATGACCTTCACAACAACTACACTGCCAAGAACAGGATCACATCCAGAAAAATCAATATTACCTCAACATTACCTTCACAACAACGACACCACCAAGAACAGGATCACATCCAGAAAAATAAATATTACCTCAACATTACCTTCAAACAACAACTACACTGCCAAGAACAGGATCACATCCAGAAAAATAAATATTACCTCAACATTATCTTCACAACAACTACACCGCCAAGAACAGCATCACATCCAGAAAAAGAAATATTACCTCAACATTACCTTCAAATCAACATTACCTTCACAACAACAACTACATCACCAAGAACAGGATCAAATCCAGAAAAATAAATATTACCTCAACATTATCTTCACAACAACTACACCGCCAAGAACAGCATCACATCCAGAAAAAGAAATATTACCTCAACATTACCTTCAAATCAACATTACCTTCACAACAACAACTACACCACCAAGAACAGGATCAAATCCAGAAAAATCAATATTACCTCAACATTACCTTCACAACACCAACGACACCACCAAGAACAGGATCACAGCTGGAAAAATAAACATTACCTCAATATTTCGGTTTTCGAGGTGTAGGAGACATTAATTAAGGACCAGATGAGGAACCATAAAAATAGATACAAACTAACTAAAGGTAGTCAGCATGGGTTTACCAAAGGTAGATCCTGTTTAACAAATCTTTTAGAGTTCTATGAAGCAGTTTCTAATTGGGTGGATGATGGAACACCAGTGGACATAGTATATCTAGATTTTAAGAAAGCATGTGATAAGGTACCACATCGGAGGTTGTGAGCCAAAGTGAGGGCTTGTGAAGTGGCTGGTCAGGTAGTTAATTGGATTGTAAACTGGCTTAGTGGTAGGAAGCAAAGAGTGGCTGTGAGTGGGAGGATGGCTTGCTGGGAGGATGTAAGTAGCGGGGTACCTCAGGGATCACTACTCGGACCATTACTATTCATTATTTACATCAACGATTTGGAGAGTGGGGGAAAGAGTAAGCTTTCCAAATTTGCAGATGACACAAAGCTTGTAGGTGAAATGGATAGCAGAGGGGGTGGTGATCAGATTCAGGAGAGTATTGATACTTGAATAGATTGGGCAAAAGACTGGCGGATGGAATTTAACCTGAGCAAGTGTGAGGTGTTGGGGATGGGAAAGAACAATGAAAATAGAGGTTACAGGATGCAAGGGGTAATGTTGGAGCGTGTCACACAGGGGAAGGATCTGGGGGTGGTAATAGATACGGAAGGTAAGCAGGAAACACAGTGCCAGTCAACTATAGGTAAAGCAAATAGAGTTTTAGGTTGTATTCATAGGGGGATCATTTATAAATCAAAAGAGGTGGTGTGAACATTGTACAGGAATTTAGTGAGGGCCACATCCAGAATATTGTGTGCAGTTTTGATAACCACAATTCAGGAAGGACATAGATGCAATGGAGAGGGTTCAGCGCAGGGCTACTAGATCGATTCCGGGCCGAGATAGATTCAGCTATGAGGAGGAGCGGCTATGAGGAGCGGCTGAAGGAGACAGGACTTTATACAGGAGAAAGGAGGTGGTTATGAGGAGATATGATAAAGATGTTAAAGATAATGAAAGGTGTAGATAAAATAAGTGCAGATGAATTATTCAGCAGAGTCAATAGTGATAGAACCAGGGGCTATAGCTTGAGAGTAAAGAAGAGGAGAGTCGATATGGTTGTAAGGCAGGGGTCTTTTACTCGGAGTAGTTAATGCAAAGAATGGTATCCCTGGAAAAATAGTGGCAGCAGAAACAGGAGATAAGTTTACATTGGATTAAAATAGATAGGGACCTGGAAGTTATGGAGATAGAGGAGCATTGATGCATGATTGTGTGCACGTGTACAGAATGCTGTTGGATGGGGGTCTTGTCAAGGGGTGTTGTGTGGTTCATGTGTGTTTTTCAACCAAGCCCATGCTCCCACACCTGAGGAGAAGAAAATTAATGAATAAATAAAAATACAAAAATTCATCAAGTCATTAATTATTAATAAATTAATAAATCAATCAAACCCCACAAAAACACCATTAAAAAAAAATAATAATAAATTTTACAGTTTTTTTCTTTGGCTCTTTTGTTGATAAATTAGTGTGGTGTTGATGTCATGCAGGCATGATGGGCCTCCACCTGTGTCTGATTTGCTTGTATAACATTACCTTCACATCAACAACTCCACCTCCAAGAACAGGATCGCATCTGGAAAAAGAAATATTACCTCAACATCACCTTCACAACAACTACACCTCCAAGAACAGGATCACTCCGGAAAAATAAATATTACCTCGAATATTAACAACTTCCCCATGCCTGGAAACACTCTCGTCATTCTGATCCACAAAGCCAGGAAAGATCCCTCTTACCCATGCTCCTCCCGACTGATCGCTCTCATTTCGGTCGTCACTAAAGGCCCGGTCACACCTTGACGTTTTAGCCAACGTATGCCGATTTTTGAATTTTTTTTTTCTAAAACGCTGGCACACGTTGAATACGTTATGGGAAAGTTTTGATAACATTGAGAGCACGCTGGCATACGTCGTAGTACGTTGCCATACGTCGTTGTACGTTGGCTTTAAACGTTGTACTTTTCGGTTGTCCTCAAATTTTTTCATGCTTGAAATTTCACGACGTATGCCGGCGTATGACTCACACGTTCCGCTACGCTGGCCACAAGTTGTATGCACGGTCTGCGATCGTTGACAGACGTCAACACATGCTACTTGTAAGTTAATCATAAGTTGAGACACGCCGAGGTAATGTTTAGAGTACCCGAAACTTATTTCCTACCTATGATTAACGTGTTGTTGGCACGTTACGCGATCGTTGCCACACGTCGACAGACGTTACTTTTAAGTTACTCATAGGCTGAAAGACGTCGGTATAATGGATCGTCCTTGCGTCAGCGTCCACGGCCACGGCCAGGACACTTATTTGCAGCATTCTTCAAACTTTTCTTCGGCATGACGAGGATGTTCACACTTCAATGTCTAGCTTGGCTATGATTCCAATTGTCCATCGGCAGCATCTATTTAAAATAGTCGAGTTTGAGCGTTTTAACACGTTCAGAAGAAACGCTTCAAATTTCCAAACCCCAGCGTCAAAAAAAAAAACAACAAAAAAAACAAAGGCGAGTGACAGCAATTTAAATCGTTCATTGTAAACAATGAAACTAGCTGAGTGGTACCGTTTAAAAGTCGTTGAGTGTAAAAAAAATCCAATTGTTGAGCGCAAGCGTCTACTTTCAATAGTGGAGATGCAGCCATTTAAATCGTTGAGTGGCAGCCGATGAACCTACCCGTGGACACGCGGATGCAAGGACGATCCATCATAACCCACACCCTCCCCCTCACACTCACCTACTACTGCCAACATGAACAAACTACTACTAATACTAATACTGTACTGATACTGATACTGATAGTGTTACTGCTGACATGGACATCGACTCAAAAAGGACTCGAAAACACTGTTGGGTTCCCCTTTTATGAACACCATTTTTATATACCAATTCCCAAAACTGCTGGGAACACGTCTTTATATGGCAGTTGTAACCTAGAAACACGTTCATTTATTTTTTTGTCGACCAGAAGACGTCATTGGAATACGTCTACATACGTCGATGTGTGTTGGGGCTACGTAAAGAATTGGTTCAAAGCACGTCAAACATAAGTTAGAAATAAGTTTCGCATAAAAAAGACATTACTGCGACGTGTTTCGACTTATGAGTAGCTTATAAGTAGCCTTTGTGGACGTGTGTAAGCGTCCACATATCGTGTGTAAAACTTATCCTCATCACATGCGAACATGTGTCATACGCCGAGTACGTCGTAAAATTTTGAACATGTTCAAAATTTCTTGACGTACTCTACTTACTGCGACTTATGATAGCGTATTTAGCGTTGTACTCACGTATACCAAACTTACTCATACCGTATTCGACGTGCCCCAACGTTTTAGACACACTTTTTGTTACGTCGGCATACGCTGGCAAGATCGCCAAGGTGTGACCGCGATTTTGACCCTTCCATTTCTACGGCAGTTATGATTTGAATCGTTGTGCGTCAGCCTTTTAATAGGCTACGTCACGACATCGTCGGCGATGCGTGCAATGCGCTATGCCTGAGTTAGACTATCGTTGGGCATCGGTTGTGTAGGCCGACAACAGGTTCAGCATTCTTTGGTATAAGTTATCTATAACACAACGAAACGTTCTGTGTTGTTACCAATGCGTTATACATAAGACCAAGTCGCTATGAATACGTCCGAATCTTTAAAAAAAAACATCAAAAGTTCAACGTAAGCCAGCGTTTTACATAAATTTTAACACGTTGCCATCGCTGGCTAAAACGTCAAGGTGTGACCGGGCCTTAAATTAATGGAAAAGATGGTCAATGAACGCCTGATCTTCTTTATGGAGAAGAACAACCTCATGTACAAGTATCAATGTGGGTTCAGAAATGGTCGTCCCACCACTGATTGTGCTGTGTCACGTGATTGGGTTTTCGTATATCATGCCTCGCCCGCTAGGGGTGGCAGGAATGTGCTTCTGGTCGCGCAATAAAGTGGAGTAGATGGTGGCCCGCGTGCTTCTTGCGTCCCACTGCACCGCGTACACTCTAGTTGGCTGACGAGGATGGTTGAATACGGACTTATGCCCGTTTTCGACGGGGACGACTTCGAATTGTTTTCGGAGCAATTGGAATGCTATTTCCACGCGAACGATGTGGTCGACGAGAGCAAGCAGAAGTCGATTTTGCTCGCTTCCCTTTCGCCAGAGCATTATCGGCTGCTGGGTGATTTAGTGGCACCGAACAGGCCCCGTGATGATGAGCTGTCGTTTTGGGACATTGTGGAGAAAATGAAAGCACACATGGCGCCGGAGAAGTCGTTGCAGCTCGCTCGATTCCAGTTCGATCGCCTCCCGAAAGGGGCAGAGGAGCGCGTCGCTGAGTTCGTGGCGCGGATTAAGCATTCTTCCGTGGCCTGCAAGTTCACGGCGGGGGAGCGGCCAGCTCGGCTCAGAGATCGTTTTATTGCTGGTTTGCAAGATGCGAAGATGGTTTCAGCGGTTTTACGGCTGAAGGATAAAGCCATTACATTCGACTCGGCGGTCAGCACGGCTACAGCGGTCGAGCAGACTCGCGGGGATGTTCGAGCCATCACCGGCCACGCGGGGTCGCGAGCACCCCGGGACGCGCGCACGACCTTCGATGCGGGTCGGACGTCGCCACGCGGCCGCGCGTGCGGCGGGGTGACCCCGCGGACATGCTTGGGATGTGGAGGTCGACACCTGCGCCGTGCATGCCTGTGTAAAGGCAACGTGTGTTTGAATTGTCACAAGGTGGGTCATTTGGCGTGTGTGTGCCGTGGGGCGACGGCCACCATTAAGGTCGTGGACGGCGATGTGCGAAGCGACTCGGGGCGGAACCAGTGGCCGTTGTTGAGCCTGTTTTCAATTGGCCCGGCGACGGCGCGCCCGATGACGGCGCGCCCGATGACGGTGGAAGTCGAAGTGAACGAAACGCCGATCACGTTCCAGGTCGATACGGGAGCAGCGGTGTCGCTCATCGGCGAGCAGACCGCGCGTAGACTCAACGGCTTGAAGCTTATCAGGTCAAACCTCACGCTGTTCACGTACACCCGTGAGAAGATAATGCCAGTCGGGATGGCAGACGTGTCTGTGCGGTACCAAGGCCAGGTCGCCACGCTTCGGGTGTACGTCGTGCGGGGGAGCGGGCCATCTCTCCTCGGCCGAGATTGGATGGCCCGCATCAGGCTAGCCTGGGCCGCAGTTCACCTTGTGCAACCCGTGCCGAGACAGTGGGAGGATCAGTTGGAGGAGATTCTTCAAAGACATCAAGGGTTGTTTAGCGACGACCTTGGGAAACTCAAGGGCATGGAGGCAAAACTCTTCTTGAAGGAGGGGGTGGTTCCTCGGTTTTGTAAACCGCGTCCGGTGCCATATGCCCTGCGGGACAAGGTCAAGGGTGAACTGGATAGGCTGGATGCCTGTGGAGTGATCGAACGGGTGTCGTGCTCGGATTGGGCCACCCCGGTTGTCACGGTGCTGAAACGGAATGGAGACGTCCGATTGTGCGGGGACTTCAAATCCACGGTTAACCCGGGGCTCAGCGTGGAGCAATATCCATTGCCGTCAATCGATGAAATATATGCGCGATTGGCGGGGAGTCAATACTTCACGAAGCTAGACCTGCGTGATGCATATTTTCACCTGCCGATGGATCCCGGGAGTAGCGAGCTTTTGACAATCAACACGTGTCAAGGACTCTATCGATATACCCGACTCTGTTTTGGGATTGCTTCGGCCCCAGCTTTGTGGCAGAAAGCCATGGATCAGGTTTGCATTGGCCTGCCCGCTCAGACCTACCTGGACGATGTGCTCATTGCGGGGAAAACGGTGGACGAGCATCTTGCGAACATTGCCCAAGTGCTGACAAAGCTAGAAGCGTGCGGCCTGCGCTTGAACAGGGACAAGTGCGCGTTCTTCAAGCAGCGCTTGGAATACCTCGGGCACATCATCACGCCGGAGGGGCTGTTGAAAGGTCCTCGGAAGGTGGAAGCGATTCAACACATGCCACCGCCTCGCGACAAGACGCATCTGCGCTCGTTCATTGGTATGGCCCAGTATTACCAAAGGTTCGTGCGCGGGCTCAGCTCACAACTTGCGCCGTTAACGCGGTTGCTCAAGAAGGACGAGAGCTGGGCTTGGAGGCCTGCACACCAGGCATCGTTCGACCGCGTCAAGCGACTGCTCACAGAGGATACGGTCCTCGTGCACTACGAGCCTGCGCGTCCGCTCCTATTGGCATGCGACAGCTCTGCATATGGCATCGGGGCAGTGCTCTTCCACAGGATGGACGATGGTTCCGAGCGGCCTGTTTGTTTTGCATCCCGGACCCTGTCCACAGCAGAGCGCGGATATGCCCAGATTGAGCGTGAGGCTCTCAGCCTCGTCTGGGGTGTGTGGAGGTTTCATCAGTACCTGCTGGGGCGGCATTTCACTTTGCAGACGGATCACAAACCGCTTCAATTCATCCTGAGACCCGAACGCGGGGTGCCGGTGGTAGCAGCCGCGCGAATACAGCGGTGGTGTCTGTTTCTGGGTGCTTACGATTATGATATTCAGTTCCGAAGCACCGAGAAGCATGCTAACTGCGACGGGCTCTCACGCTTGCCATGTGCGGAGGGTCCAGCTGCGTCTGAGTTGAGCGACCGGGTCGATGTGTTCGCGCTGGGCCAGGTCCAAAGCGGGCCGGTCACGGCCAGGCAGGTCGCGGTGGAATCGGCTCGTAATCCGGTGCTTGCCCGTGTCGTCCAGGCAATTTCTACGGGGAATTGGAGCGATCTGCCTTCGACACCGGCCAGCACTGTTGTCGTTGGTCCAACAGTGCATAATGTGGGGGATGAGGACCGTGATTCCACCGAAGTTCAGGCAGCGGTGTTTGGATGAGCTGCATGTCAGTCACCTTGGCATTGTGAAGAACAAGAGTCTTGCTCGTAGCCTGTTGTGGTGGCCGGGGTTGGACAAAGACATTGAGCAGTTGGTTAAGCGTTGCGCCATGTGCCAGACAGATGCTGATAACCCGCATCGAGCTTTGGGTCTCTGGCCTGTGCCAGACCGAGCTTGGCAGAGGGTCCAGGTAGATTTTGCGGGACCGGTTCATGGCAAAATGTTTTTGATTGTGATCGATGCATTCTCTAAATGGCCGGAGGTTGTAGTAATGCAGCATACATCAGCAAACATTACAGTAGAGAAGCTGCGGACGATCTTTGCTAATAAAGGGTTGCCGGAGATCCTGGTCTCTGATAATGGTCCACAGTTCATCGCGGGTGTATTTGATGAGTTTATGCGCCAGAATGGTATTCGACACCTAAGGTCCGCACCGTATCATCCTGAGACGAATGGCCAAGCTGAGTCGTTTGTCAAGATGTTGAAGCGGGCTTTGCGCAGGGGGGGGGGGTGTTGCACCTGTGCAGACGGTGGTCGATGTCTTTTTGCTCCATTACAGGAACGCAGTTCATCCTGTCACGGGTGATTCGCCTGCCATTCGTCTCTATGGACGGGCTTTGCGGTCCAGGCTGGATTTGCTGCGACCTGGAGGGTCGGGGAGTGGGGCAATGTCGCGGCTGCGCAGCTTCGAGGTGGGGCAGCGGGTAATGGTACACGATTATTTCCACGGTTCCAAATGGGTGCCGGTGGTGGTCTCTGTGGTGCTGGGGCCGGCGAATTGCATGGTGCGGACTGATGGTGGGGATGTGTGGAAGCGGCACGTGGACCAAATGCATGATCGCTGTTCTGCGTCACCCCCCCCACACCTCCCCGGGCCGAACGATGCGGGACCCCCACCGGTAGTATCGCCGGCACCTGACGTTGTGTCGCCGGGGCTGGTGGGGCCGACGCCAAGGGGGTCTTCGCCTGATGCCGTCCTACCCGGGGACGTCGAGCAGGCTGGGCGGTCGGGGGTGGCTGGTGTTGCGGAAAGTGCGAGTCCGGCGAGGGTGTCACCTCGACCGAGCCGGGAGGCGTCTGAGCCTGGGCTGTCTGGTGGCGCTGCCCATCCGAGGCGGGTCAGGGTGCGGCCGCGGTACTTGGCGGATTATGAGTGTTGATGGGTTTCAGATGGTCATGTTGTGATTGTCCGTTCATCGTGTGATGGGTCATTTTACGAGGGGAGGAGTGTGCTGTGTCACGTGATTGGGTTTTCGTATATCATGCCTCGCCCGCTAGGGGTGGCAGGAATGTGCTTCTGGTCACGCAATAAAGCGGAGTAGATGGTGGCCCGCGTGCTTCTTGCGTCCCACTGCACCGCGTACACTCTAGTTCTGATCTGATCATTCTGATCCACAAAGCCAGGAAAGATCCCTCTTACCCATGCTCCTCCCGACCGATCGCTTTCATTTCGGTGGTCACTAAATTAATGGAAAAGATGGTCAATGAACGCCTGATCTTCTTTATGGAGAAGAACAACCTCATGTACAAGTATCAATGTGGGTTCAGAAATGGTCGTCCCACCACTGATCACATCGCTTCGCTCGCCAACGACATCAGACAAGCATTAAACAATCATGAGTCCCGAGTAGGTGTATTACTCGACATTCACAAGGCCTATGACTCAGTCTGGAAAGAAGGCCTCCTGCACAAGATACACAGACTGGGCATCAATGGCAGAATGTTCTGGTGGATTCATCAATTCCGATTCAATCGATCCTTCCAAGTGAGAGTTGACCAAGCCCTGTCTTCCATGTTCCCCATGGTCAATGGTATTTCCCAGCTTAGCCGTCTCAGTCCCACCCTTTTCAACATCATGATAGATGATGCTGTCTCCTCTTTCGTGCCACGTAGCAGGATATCACTATTTTTGTGAATGATGTTGCTTATATGGACCCAGAGCAGAAACCTTCAGTGCACAGCCAAAAAACTCCAGGGGGAGGTCTGCAGGATCGAGCAGTGGGCCCAAAAGTTTGGCTTCTCGATTTCTGGACCCAAGTCCAAGTTTATCATTTTCTCCCGCAAAAGGAAGGTCAAGGACATATCAATAACAATCGATGGCACTTCCAATAAAGTTTTCCCCGATGTATCCTTTCTCGGAATTACCTTCGACAAGGGCCGAACATGGAGCCCCCATATTAAAAAAAACCTGGTGCCAGATATGCCAAAGGCCTTAATCTTCCATCAAGTCTTGCTGGTACATCTTGGGGAGATCATCAGGGAAGTCTCCTTCCTCTGTATAAACCCTCATCAGCACCCAATTTGATTACGGCAGTCAGGTCTTTTGGGATACGTGCAAAACCAACCACCAAAAGCTGGAAGCCATTAAAGCCAAAGCACTACGTTTGTGTCTGGGTGCTTTTTAAAGCATGCCAGTCTGTACCCTGCTTGCTGAGGCTGGTGAGGTGCCTTTATCTCTCTGTTGGGGGGGAGGGGTCCAACTTGAGGTACTGGGCTAAGAGCATTTCTGCCAGGGACAGCCACCGAGGAAAATGTTGTTCTTGGACTATTGGGAGTATCAAACTCTCGGCAAATCCTCCCTCCCTCCTCATTTCGGACCTGCGTGTGTGAGGGCAGCGAAAGAAATGGGTTTGGATTCTTTACCGACTAATCCCCTGAACAGAGTAGCAATTTGGCCTCCTTGGACTCTAGAAACGCCTCACATCCACCTGGATCTATGGTGGAAAACCAGTAGGGTCAGTGTGGTTGTAACACGTAACCAGGCTGTGGAATATATCAACAATTCAACATGGTTTGGAGTCAATCCTTACATGTCTATACAGATGGCTCAAAAGATCCGACACAAGCTAGAAAAGCGGCTGCTTTGTGTATCCCAGATGTGAAGGTGATCAAGTCCACTAGGCTTTCTGACCATCTTTCAGTACTGAACTATTTGCTGTTGTCTTGGCCCTCAAATGGATAATTGACTTTGATCCCCTGAGTGCAGTTATTTTCTCCAGAATGAAAGCATTGGGGTCCATCCAGTCTGGATGTAAGCAGGACCGGATTCTTGAGGTGCTTCATCTTCTAAAAATGGCCACTTGGAGGGGCATGGTTGTTGACCTGTGCTGGATCCCTGCCCACATGGGCATTGGAGGAAATGAGGTCTGCGATCTGACAGGCAAAACAGCACTAAGGTTTGATCTCATAACCCCAATCCCTCTGGGCCCTTCAGAACTCTCCAATCTAATTCGGGTCTTCATGAACAAAAAATGGCAATCTCAGTGGGTGACCTCCACAAAGAGTAGATGATGCTTTAAAAGGTACACCCTTCGGTCAAGTCCTCCGTCTCGTTTCTTCGACTCTCCCGAAGGGACCAGGGAATCCTCTTCAGCTCAGAATTGGACACTGCGCTCTAAACACCTATTTACAGAGGATAGAGTGTCACCCAACAGGGTTATGCCAGCAGTGTAAGGTTCCTGTAGACCTGAAACACATTTTCACTCAATGCTCTCAGTATGGAGAACCCAGATCATGTCTTCTGCACTGTGTCAGGGAGTTTGGGATCCCCTGTTCGGGCGCACTGGATACACTTTGTCAATTAAGCCAGAAGAATCCTCGACTTTGCAAATCGGTCTTAAAATTCAAAAAGGAAACGGGGCGAACAGTATAAAATCCCTAACATTTTTTATTTTATCTTTTGTATTTGTCTGTAACCGATGAGTTTGGGTGCATGGCATTTATTGAGCCTCGCAGCTCTGATAACGCCAGTAAACACAAAAATATTAAAAACAAAAATGAATCACTTCAAGGAAGGAAATTGTTTGAGACCCATACATGCTATGGTCTTCTCAAGGCCCATGACCGCTATCGGCTGCAATCTCGATATATATTTGATAATCCTTGTTTTACACTGAAAGGAAAACTGAAATGGAAGGTATAATGATTGTGAATACTGGATAACGCTATTGCAGATGGCTTGGGATGACATGGCTTGGCTTAATCCTCGATGAGCCCTTGGATGGTGGAGGCTCCAGGTAACGTGTTGGGTGGTGGAGACCCAGGGGTACATGCCCCGGTTGCCCTTGGGTAATTCTGGCTCTGAACATAACACAGCATTCTTGATACCGAGATATCTAGTTTAATAGAAAGGCTCATGAGTGGAGTATATCTTTCGACTTAGTACTTTCATTAATTATTTTCCTTGCCAAAGCAGGTTGAAGGATAAAACAGGTGTACATCTCCAATCACCTGTGATTATCCCACAATTTAGTTGTGGGTGTTCATCTTTTTCAATGAAATCTGTTTCAAATGCATGAACAAGTTTTGATGACCTGTGCTTTCTCCTTGAATGTTGACTGTAACTTATCTCACTAATGTATTACCTGTGGAATACCTAAATCATCACCTGCTTAAGGTGGACATGTAGTGAAGTGTTTGTTCTGTTTCCTTACAGATGGTGCTGAGAAAATATTCCTCTTCGTGGTGAATCACCCAAATCATGACAGCCAGGTGGACATTTTCCAGGTGGACCTGGAATCAAAACTCCTGATCTTTGAGAAAACAGTGCAGCATGACCTTCTGCCCCAGTCAGTATTTTGTGAAATGGGAAAAGGAACTTGTAGTGGGAGTCTAAAGTGGGATGCAGAAATGATAAAAGGAAAAAAACAACAGCTTACAGATGCAATACAAGAGAATTTTTAGCTTCATGATCTGAACTTGCATTTAAGACTGTCATGAGCCATGCTTCGGCACAGTTCCCAAAACCCAAATGATTATCCCGAAGGAATTATGCACTGAAGTCTCGATTCTCCAAATCACCTTCTCACTGAAATTCAATTACAAGGATTGGCAAACAATGAAATCTTGCAATAGCAAACAACAATCTACAGTTTGTAAGTTTAACCATTTACCATGGACATTGCAGAACAACAACAACAACAACACCAAAACACAGCAAACACAGCCAGCACATTTACAACAAT
This sequence comes from Eptatretus burgeri, assembly GCF_056783735.1. Lineage (NCBI taxonomy): Eukaryota > Metazoa > Chordata > Myxini > Myxiniformes > Myxinidae > Eptatretus > Eptatretus burgeri. Next base: position 70,158,412 of record NC_140962.1, on the reverse strand, counting down.
GAACTGCAGGACTTTATTTAACAACCACTCAGCTCTTTACAAAACCTTCATTATCAGTTTTAATGGAATTATCACACAACCAGGCATAGATTATCCAAATTATTCAACCCATTAAAATAGTTAACCACAAAAAGATGTGAAATCCTTCATTATAGCCAAGAATCAATTGTAAATGCATTTACCATGACTGCAGTTCCCCACAAGCCAACGTGTCACTATATATATATATATATATAAATATATATATATATATATATATATATATATATATATATATATATATATATATATATATATATATATATATATATATATATATATATATATATCTCACTTAGTTAAAGGTTGTTACAAGTTTGCAGGATTTATAGCATTATGAAATGTGATGGCGTTTTTTTTTTATATAATATGTACTGTATGTTAATATTGTTTCGGTGACAGGAAAACAACTGGTATGCAAAAGAAGCAAATGCAGAGTAGGTCATTGCCTCGCTTTTGCTCTCGTGTAAAGCAAAGATCTGGAAACAGTAATTAGAACCAACCTTAACCAATCGCAGTGTGGTGAACAGCCACGTTATGCCCAGACGTTTTATAATCCAAGGTCTATCACGTCATAATGTGATGTATTTTATTGTGATATATTTTACATATCTGGTTATACAGTATTATGAAACGTGATATCCTCTTACATGCAGACAACTACTAGTACGACTCCTACGCCGACTTGTTTAACGGCTTCAATAATTCTTTTATGAACCAGCTTGACAAACCTGACTTTCGACTGAAAGTGATAGCAATTCATAATTTGCTCATGGTGTTTGGCTACACAGCTTGGCTACAACTAGCATACTCGTTGCGAAATATGTCGTGGGATCTTTATTGGCCACCAAGCAACCAGGGCTTACACAGCATCTTCTGGTTAATGTCCTTCTGTTGGACGGTGCACGCATTAATGCATTGCCCTGCATGCAAAACATCATGGTGACCGGATTGTTTATAGATGGATCAAGATTCGAACCCAGACTAGACAGCTCAGAGGAGAGTGCACATCTCTAAGATACCCTGTGACACTGCAAGGCCTTTACATACAGAACTGTGTTTATTGAAAAGTTAGTGGTTTTTTTTTTGTTTGTCTTCCTGTTGTTCCTGTGTATGTGAGTCAGATGTTCCATTGAGAGGAATTTGTGATTCTCTGGCCCATGGCAAGGGCAGACAAATTTATTATTCAAGTATTAAATTTATTCAAATTGATTAATTTATTATTTATTAAATTCTGAGTGCCATCGTTTGTCGGGAATCGAAACAACTACAGCAGTTTCCGAGCTGTTAGGGTTACAATAAGGATTTACATGCAGTACTCTGCACAATACCGAATACACAATACACAATACTGTGCAGTATTACATCCACAATACTGAAATCATATATGATAAGGATTCATTTTATATATATATATATATATATATATATATATATATATATATATATATATATATATATATATATATATATATATATATATATATATATATACATATATATATATATACATATATATATATAATATAATCCTTATCTATGTATTATATTGTATTATTTGTATGTTATATTATATTATTTATCTCTGTCTTCTTTTATTCTTCTTCTTTTGGCTGCTCCCGTTAGGGGTCGCCACAGCGGATCTTTTCCTTATCGCCACAGTGGTATATTTTAAAAATATATATTTTCTATTTTTTTTTAAACTGATGTTAACACAGTCGTGAATACATCAGGTGTGTGCATGGTGTGGGCACCATGGTAATCATGAATAATTAGTTCTACGATTCAAATTAATAACACAAAAATATATCACATACTGAAATAACAATGAAATAAAACATTTCACGTAAATTATTTGAATAGGTCCTTGATCTGCTTTCCCAAGTCAGGTGCGAGCTTGTACTGTCTCCCAGTTGACGTTAGGGGAGCATCAATAACTTTCATCACATGGACCAAAGGAACCCAACAAATGTCCTCCCTTGAATGTAATTATATACACTGCTGACATCAGCAGATCAGCCACTATTCCTGAATTCTATTTTTAGCCCCAGCCAGATGAGTTAAGCTCTTGCTATTTACAAATGAGAAACAAAGAATTACAAATTCAAATTTCAAAGTATTGTGTTCATGGTATCCGAATAGCAGATGAGATATATGTACATTGTATATACATGTACTACACATATGTACTACATGTAAAAGGACTGCTCATTAAATAGCACACACAACATGCACAGCACTGGCAGAACATCAGTTATTCAAATATTTTTTAAAATATTGATAGAAACATTATACCACTTTGATTTTTTTTTTTTGTATACCTTGGTCGAGGCTCGTATGAGAGCTAACACACAACTCACAGCAAGGAGGCATGAGACAAGAGGGGCGGGAGTGGAAGGGACAAAACAGTGGGGAACAGACACATTAGGTGAACTGTGGAAGGGAGAGGGATGGGGATGGGACGGGGAACATGGCGAAGAGAAGATGGACATTTCAGGGACTTTCAGGAAGGAAAGCAGGAGAAATGAAGGAAGTGGGCTTGGGTGGATTATCGGGGGTAGAAAAGATCGAGGATTTGGATGGGGGAAGATAAGAGGTGGTGGTGAACAGCTGTTTTGAAAGCCTGGAGGGAAGAATGGGAAAGAATAGAGTGAGGAAGTTTATTCCAAAGGCGGGAAAAAAGAGGAATGAAAGAGGGAAGATGAGCAGTGATTCGTGATTTTGGTAGTTTTACCAGAAGGAGGTTGTTGGCGGACCTTGAGCGCCCTGTGGAAATGTGGTGGGGACAAATCGCAGAGAGAGCAGGGGGGGGCAAGGCTGGAGAGGAGTCGGTAGAAGACAGAAAGACCACCGACCAACCTGCGGTGATTGAGTGAGAGGCCCAAAGACTCAGCTTCATTGCGGGAGATGCCGATGATCTTAAATGCCCTGGTTTCGACAGCGTGAATCCGAGAAAGGTGAGAGGCAGGAGCACCAGCCCAGAGGGGAGAGCAGTACTCCATCAGGCTACGGACAAAAGCTTTGTAAGTGGTCAGGAGCTCAAGAGGGCCGAGGAAGGACTTAGCACGATGGAGGATTCCCAGTCGGCGACTGGCTTTTGAGGCGAGGTTGGAAATGTGACTTTCCCAGGAAAGGTCATGGCAGATAGTGAGACCTAGAAGCTTGAAAGAAAAGACTTCTTCCAGAGGATTGTTGAGAAAGTGGATGGGGGGGTTTTGTAAACGGTCCTTTCGAAGAGACATAGTGAGAGTGTGAGATTTGTCTGGATTGAAAGACATGTTCCACGTGTTGGACCAGTTTGTGATTTTATCCAGATCTGCAGTGAGTGAAGAAGCTGCTGCTTGCCGGTCTGAGGGATGACAGATGGTACGGCAGAGGGTGGAGTCGTCGGCAAAGAGAAATAGAGGATTTTCCAGAGAGTCCGAGAGATCATTGATGAAAACCAGAAAAAGAACAGGGCCCAGAACGCTACCTTGAGGAACTCCAGCCTGCACAGGAAGAGGGGATGAAAGAACTCCATTTAGGGCCACACGTTGACTGCGACAGGAGAGGAAGTCTGCGAGCCATGAGTGGAGATGGCCTTGAATACCATGGGAAGAGAGTTTGGTGAGTAGGGCAGGGTGCCAGACTGTGTCAAAAGCACGTGATATGTCCAGGGATACGGCTCGGATTTCCTGTCTGGCATTGAGGACCTCCATCCATTGATGGGAGAGCAGAAGCAGCATATCCAGGGTAGAGTGACCTGGTCTGAAACCAAATTGATGATTGGAAATCAAGCCATTGGAGAAGAGGAAGGATTTCATATCTGAGGCGATGATGGATTCCATCACCTTGCTGATGATTGGGAGAAGGCTGATTGGTCTGTAGTTATAGGGATCTGTTTTTGCACCTTTTTTATGCAGGGCAGTGATGTTAGCAGATTTCCAAGCAGATGGCAGATGACCTTGGGCAAATGAGAGGGTGAATACAACAGAGAGAGGGTGAGCAAGAGCAGAAGAGCAGGCTTTGAGGACACGTGGGCTGATGCCGTCTGGACCGGTTGCAGAATCTGACTCGAGGTTTGAAAGCAAGCCCTCCACCTTGTCAGGAGAAAAGGATACAGAGTCCAGGGACAGTTGGGTGCGACTGGGTAAAGTGGGTAGAGATAGAGATGGGTTTAGGACACAAGATTTAGCTGCAAACACCGAGTTTAGACATTCAGCTTTATCACGTGTGGAATCAGCAGTGCGGCAATTTGAGGTAAGGGAGGGATGGAGGGGGAACATACACCAGAAACAGATTTGATTAAACGCCACCAGGATTTTGAGGAGGGAGAGAGGTTTGAGAGTTCAGACTTGAGATGAGAAAGATGTTGTTCTCTGGCTCTCCTGAGGGTAGATACACACTTGTTCCGAGCTTTGTGGAAAGAACTGAGATTGCCCTCAGATGACAGTTGGGTTTGCTTTCCATGAGGCAAAGGCAAGTTGTTTCAGGACAACTGCCTCGCCACAAGCTTCAGTAAACCAAGGGCGGGAGGAAGGGTAAGACAACTGAACACGAGAGGGGATAAATCTGTGCATGAGGGAGAGCAAGTTTCTTTGAAAGAATTCCCAGGATGAGTTGATGTTTGAGAAAGTAGTGATAGGAGACCAGTCTGTAAGTTTGATGGCTGCTCGGAGACCCTGCCAGTCGGCTTGAGTGAAATGCCAGACTCGACGGCGGTGAGGTGGTTCTCTGATAACAGCCAGAGAGATGTCCACTTTGACAAGGACGTGGTCAGAAGAACCAATTGGAGCGAAGGAAGAGCAGCAGATATTGTCAGGGAAATTTGTCAAAATCAGATCCAGAAGAGATGGAGTACCATTGGTTGAGATCCGGGTCGGGAAGTTGACCGATTGAGTCAGTCCCAATGAGTCGCAGAAAGCTTTTGCTGAGGTGCCATGGCAGGTGAGAGAGGTACCCACACCTAGCCAACTGGCGTGATGACAATTGAAGTCACCACATAAGAGGAAGAGAGAGTTTGGATGAGAAGATAGAAGATGGTCCATGTTTTCGGATAGTGAGGTGTAGATGGAGTCATCACTGTTAGGTGGATAGTACAGTACACATATAAACATGAGGTGGGAGTGGAGGGGAAGCCGTAGCCAGAGATATTCCTGGGGGTGTGGGGGAATGAGGGCAGTGCATGGAGAGTGAGGAATAGAATAGTGAGGGCAACTTTGGGAAGGATGAGTGAGGGGTTGAATGGAGGGAGAAAGTTGAGGGGGGAGCTTTTGAGAGAGGTGAGAGGGAGGCTTGGAGGGAGAAGAGTGGGATGGTTGCTTTGAGAGTTAGGGGTAAGAGGAGTGAGTTGGCACTGAAGTTGGAAAAAAAAGAATGGTTGATGGAAAGCGAGCATTCATAGCAAACTGAGGTTTTTAAAAGTTTTAGGTCAGTTATGCGATGAAACACATTTCTTTATGGATGCAATAAAGGCGAATTCAGAGAATGGAGAGAAGAAACGCTGTAACAGTCGGATTTTTTTAGGCAAGGTATGAAGGAAAGGTCGAATTGAGAGCAGTCTGTTTAAATAGCAGAAGAGCAGTGCATTATGGTACACATATAAACATGAGGTGGGAGTGGAGGGGAAGCCGAAGCCAGAGGTATTCCTGGGGGTGTGGGGGAGTGAGAGCAGTGCATGGAGAGTGAGGAATAGAGTCTTTGATGAAGAGAGCAACACCTCCACCAGGACGAGGCTCAGGTCTGTCATACCGTAAGAGGGAGTAGCCAGGGAGAGATACTTGGGAGTCAGACACGTCTTGGGAGAGGAAAGTTTCTGTTAGGCAGATAATGTCTGGTTTGTCAGTGGCAACCTGTATGGAAAGATCTGAAAGGTTTGAGCGAAGGCCCCGGATATTTGAGGTCCACACTTTTAATGAAGAGGAAGGGGAGGAGGCTTTGGGTGCAGGAGGTGGAGGGGAGGGGGAGGGTAGGACAAGGGACGAGGGGGCAGGTAAGCAGGGTTGCTGAAGGAGTGTGGGGTATTGCAGAACAGCGAGGAGAGGGGGCCGAATGAGGAGAAAAGGCTCTGTGGTGCTGGGGGAGAGGGGGGACAAGAGACAAGGAAGAAGGCAGTTGAGGATTTGAGGAGGTGGAGTGAAGAGATGGAGGTGAGAGGGCAGTGGAGGGAGGCAGGTTGGTGGATGAGAGGGGGGCAACTTTGAGAAGGAAGAGTGAGGGGGATGAAAGGTGGGAGAAAGGTGAGGGGGAATTCTTGAGAGAGGTGAGAGGGAGGCTTGGAGGGAGAAGAGTGGGATGGTTGCTTTGAGAGTGAGAGTGAGGGGTGAGGGGGGTGAGTTGGCACTGAAGTTGGAAAAAAGAATGGTTGATGGAAAGCGAGCATCCATGGCAAACTGTGGTTTTTAAAAGTTTTAGGTCAGAGATGCGATTTAACACAATTCTTGATGGATGCAATGAAGGCGAATTCAGAGCATGGAGAGAAGAAGCGCTGTAATAGTTGGATTTTTTAGGCAAGGAATGAAGGAAAGGTCGAAATGAGAGCAGTCTGTTAAAATAGCAGAAGAGTAGTGCATTGTGAAACAGTAAAGAGTACCACATGTGTGAGAGAGGAAGATGAAGCATTATAAGATCGTTTTTGTAGTTAAAAACAATGTATGAGAGAGTTCAACAGATTAGGTCATGGAAGTGTTAAAAAAAAAAAAATAAATAAAAAAAAATCGAGGAAGAAGATGAGGAGGAAGTTAAGAGGAAGAAGAAGAAGCAGAATCGGGAGAAGGTGAGCGTGTTGTTGTTGTTGGGTATATATATATATATATATATATATATATATATATATATATATATATATATATATATGTATATTTTTTTGTTGTTGTTGTTGTTAATATTAATATATGAGAGAGTTCAACAGATTAGGTCATGGAAGTGTAAAAAAAAAAAAAAAATCGAGGAAGTAGATGAGGAGGAAGTTAAGAGGAAGAAGAAGAAGCAGAATCGGGAGAAGGTGAGCGTGTTGTTGTTGTTGTAGGGTATTTTTTATTTTTTTTGAGATAAGAAAGAGATTATTTGGGAGAATGGGGGATGTTTGGAAAGTGGAGTGGATCAAAATTGAAGGTAATGGGGAGGATAGAAATTGAAGGTAATGGGGAGAAAAAAAAAACAAAAAAAAAACGATCGAACACCGAGTGGAACCGGTAGGCCTCAAGCCTAGGCCTAGGCCTCAAGCACAGGTAAGAACGTCGACAAAAATACTCACAAAATAGCACGATTTTTGAAGCAAAACCGAACTAGCAACACACAGTAACATGTAGGTGAGAAAATTAAACAGTTAAAACGGGACAAATAACAACCGGAAACTTAGCTTTGAGAACGTCAGCAGGGAGCCCCAAAGGAGACCTCTCGCTGCTCTAAAACCGGAACCGGAAGTCCTATTTGATATTTGACACTTTTGTAAGCTTGAATATGCTCTTTCCAATGGTGAACAATTTTAAGTAGTATACCTTGTCATATATTTGCGATCCTCACCTGAATTTCGGGGGAAAATGAAAATTTTCAATTTTTGAGGGATCATGACTGTATTATATATGACTAATTAAGAAAAGTAAACATGTATTTGAATACTACTACCATACAGTTATTACCTGAAAAAAAATTCAAGCTTCTGGGATGGGTCAATAAAAATATATGGGGTCTCAAAGTTGGGTCTTCATACAAAACCAACATTTTTTTTCTGGATTTCAACTGATCAGGTCATAAAAATTAATAGAGGCATACTCAGTTTTATGTTTGTTTCTTACAGAGCTGTTATAGAAGAATAATCTCTGAAAATTTCAAGGCTCTAGCATTAATATTTAAAAAGTTGTGGGAGTTTAAAAGTAGCCGTTCATTTTGTGATGCTCGCAACGACCATAGAAATAGGGCCACAACCACATTTTCAACCCTCAATATCTCGGAGTTGACCGCATCTATGGACCTAAAATTTTACGCAACTTCATTTTGATACCTGGGAACTATCTCATGAAAGTTTAAAGTAAATCTGAGGGAGTCAACTGGGAGGCCTCCGGTGATATAAGGTGGAATGACTCATATATCGAACATCTAAAATAATTCAAAACAGTGCAACAAAGGATACATTTAGTGCTGGGCTGTACAAGGACATCAGCCTACCTCAGGAGGGACCCATTTGTTGGCATAACCCTGCAATATAAAGTTAGTGTCAACCATGAAAGAAAATACAAGAAAAGGCATGGCTTTGTGATCCAACCTCTAGTCCATGGTGTCCCAAAAGATACAGTACATGAACAAACTAAATTGATTGGTCGGTTTACAGATTTTGCAGTTGATTGAACAAGCATGCTCTCATTTAGGACACTCGGTTGTGATAATGAAATATTTCAACATAACATAACCATTTGTCACATCACGATTGGTTCAGGTTGATTTTAGTTACTGCTTCCACATCGTTGCTTTACGCGAGAGCAAAATCGAGGTAATGCCTTTATCTGTGTTTGCTTCTATTGCATACAAGCTGTTTCCTATGTTAACATGATGGTATTGCAAAATGGATTTGTTGTTCCAAAGTGTTAATTTTATCACTAAGTACCCAAAATGAATGGAAGATTTGGCACCAGACTCGGTGGCATAATGATTTATGAATGTCTGTTCTGAGTCTGAGAGGTCATTGGTTTGAATCTGACCCCAGCTGAGTCACGAAAAATACAAAGAATTTTAAAATGGTATGTGCTGCTTCCTTGCTTCAAGCTATAAGTATTCAAAAAGGACAAAGCATGGACAAGCAACCATTGCACATGGTTGACTAGCCTAATGTCCTCCTGCATTGAAGTTCCTTGTAAGGGAACTCATATTTATTTATTTATTTATTTATCTCAGGAGAAAGTGACCACTGACCTTTCCTGCCACTGATTTGTTAGGATTATATCACCTTCTGTGTGATGAGTAAAAATGTGTAATATTAAATGTGAAAAGATAATCATTCCATCGCATCATTATATTAACAACTGAGATTTCAGATAAACAATAACTTGTTGACGTGAAAAGTTTCCTTCCTGACACTGCATGCAATTTGTTCACTGACATTCTCATTTGATCCCGTTCTAGCATCAACAATATTGCTGCAGTTGGAGTTGATGCCTTTTATGCCACCAATTACCTCACATCTGAGGAGACGTTGCTCCTTACACTTGCTCTGCCCATGAATGACACAAACGTCATATTCTACAACTACAATAAAGCTTCAGTGGTTGCTCGTGATTTGGGCATGGCTAATGGGATTAACCTCTCTCCAGATGGCAGGTTAGTGCCTGCCTGTCTTCCTGATCTCAACCAAGAGTCTACAATTTATATCACAAATCCTCATCAGGTGGAATGTGTTAAGGAGAACAGTAAAGAAGAATCAATTGTACTTTTCTGCTCTTCCAGGAAGGATCCTCAATACCTATATTAACAAAAAAATTGAAGAGGTCACTCAGTGCACTTATCAAGTTGGGTATTCATTTTTACCTGAAAATAATTATGACAGCATCGGTTGATTGCAACGAAATAATCATGAAGAGACAAAACTGTAATCATGTATTTACTATTAAAGAGGTATGCCAGGGAATATTTTTTAAACATGAAGAGGACTTTTGGGATTAAAAAACAAAACCCATCCTTTAAGTTATTTGCACTTCTAAAACAATCATCCATTGTTAAATTAATATTACTCAGGCAATTTACTGAAGGACACAATGATATTTAATTAATTTCAGTGGCGAAAATTATGATACCTCGATGCTTTGTCATGAGCAAAGTTGTGTTGCTCCTGTCCCATGCTTGTCTCTCATAGATTACACACTCGTGAAAAGTTATCATGCAAAAATATTGGATACCAAAGTATGGAGAGAGATGGTGTCAGAAAATGTCATCTCATGTGACAATAATAAGTTAGTAATGTTGGTAGTTGTTGTCGGAATCAGAAACCGATTACAGATTTTTGTAAATTAACTGGTCTGGAATAATGGTTTGAATGGAATTATTTAACCTGAGCCATGGAGAACTTCAAAACTTTCTTCTCTTATGCTTGTCCTTCTTGCCTTCTTTATTGTCAAAATCTGCACTGGAAAGTTTGCATTTTTATGACCCAGATGATGCCAGGATTTTTCTTTTTTATCCTTGAAGTATTTGTAGTATGAGAATTATAGTTATGAGACAACCCCAATTCTACATTGAAGTTATGCGGAAAATGCTCAAAATTTTTATTGCCATCTCCCAAAAAATATCATGGCTATTTCTCCCACTTCCAAGTTAACATTTCTTCATTGAATAATAAAAATATATTTAATCTTCAGTAGACACGTTTTTGTCCCCCTCTCCACCCCTCCCCCAGAAACCCTGTCCTCAACACCCCTTGTCCCTCCCCTCTCAATTAGAGTTCTGGGACAACCTCTCACTTTAACAGTAAAGTCAATGGGGAAAAATTTCATACTTTCAGGTAAGCTGGATGGATATTAATTAAATTACCTAAAATATTTTTAATCCTCAATAGACACCGCCTTGTCCCACACCTCTTTGTCCCTCCCCTCTCAAGTAGAGTTTTGGTCGGTAAAGTGCGAAAATGTATTGAATCAACAGGACTAAAATTAATTAAATACAATTGTCTGTAAACATAAGAATATTTAACAAAAGTCAATAACACCAACATCATCAATTATATAATATTTTCGTTATATCTCGTTTTCTTCATCTTCACTTTCTCATGTAACTTTCCTCCCCAGTATCGCTTTCAAAGTAAGTATTGGTATCAGAATTCATATTTTTCTTTTTTTCCTCCTCAGTGAGATTATAGACTTGTTGATGTATTTTCTGTAATTCATCAAGTCTTTTTCTAATTTCACTGATATCCATATTTTGATATTTATTGTCCTTTTTTTAAAATTATCTCTTCCCTCTCCTTTTTTATTCCTCATCTTCCTCTTTAACTTCTTCCTCAACAGTCCTCACAACCCTTAAACTACCACTTTCATCCACAGAATATAAAACAAACATTCATCTAGATTTTGAGAAATTCTTGTGACCATAATTACTTTTTTCACAATAGGAAACCAAAAACATTTATTCTGGATTTCTAAAAGATATTTATATTTTATCAACTTGAGAACATTATCATTATTTAACACGACCAAATATCACACATTGCTTTTCTGATGGGAATACTAAAGGGAGGTGGGGGGGGGGAAGAAGAGGAAGAGAAAGAGAGGGGTGGGGAAGAGAGAGAGGAGGGAGAGTGAGAATTTGGAGGGGAAAAGAGAGACGTGGGAGGGAGAGTGAGAAGGGGTGGGAGAAAGGGAAGGCGGATATGCGGTGGAGCGTTAATTATGATTCATACTGTCTCGACAAAATGATTCTACATAAAATAACAGTGAAGATAGAAACAAAATAATGTCTGAAATCAATTATTTTCTACTGGTCGTACTATAAATACCGCCAGCAAACAAATACCGCCCGGAGACAAACTCCCGTTGGGGCAACAACACTGCCTGGAAACATCCAGAGACAAACCCTGCCCAGATATGTCTGGAAAGAAACACCGTCGAAACATAACCACCGTCCGGATATGGAGAGACAGAGACAGAGACAGAGACAGAGACAGAGACAGAGACAGAGACAGAGACAGAGACAGAGACAGAGACAGATATATATATATATATATATATATATATATATATATATATATATATATATATATATATATATATATATATATATATATATATATGGGGTTAGGAAGTTAGCAGAGAGAATATTTTATGCTTCATGAAATACACACACACACACACACACACACACACACACACACACACACACACACACACACACACACACACACACACACACACACACTTGGCCGATATCGGTAATTTTTCAGTTATTGGCAGGTTGGGGTCAGTGTGATTACCAACTACAGTACTTACTGTATACAACCCAGAAACACAAACCACTCGCTCAGGGTGACGGAGCACGAACCACTCGCTCAGGGTGACGGAGCACGAACCACTCGCTCAGGGTGACGGAGCACGAACCACTCGCTCAGGGTGACGGAGAACGAACCACTCGCTCAGGGTGACGGAGCACGAACCACTCGCTCAGGGTGACGGAGCAGGAACCACTCGCTCAGGGTGACCGAGCACGAACCACTCGCTCAGGGTGACCGAGCACGAACCACTCGCTCAGGGTGACCGAGCACGAACCACTCGCTCAGGGTGACCGAGCACGAACCACTCGCTCAGGGTGACCGAGCACGAACCACTCGCTCAGGGTGACCGAGCACGAACCACTCGCTCAGGGTGACCGAGCACGAACCACTCGCTCAGGGTGACCGAGCACGAACCACTCGCTCAGGGTGACCGAGCACGAACCACTCGCTCAGGGTGACCGAGCACGAACCACTCGCTCAGGGTGACCGAGCACGAACCACTCGCTCAGGGTGACCGAGCACGAACCACTCGCTCAGGGTGACCGAGCACGAACCACTCGCTCAGGGTGACCGAGCACGAACCACTCGCTCAGGGTGACCGAGCACGAACCACTCGCTCAGGGTGACCGAGCACGAACCACTCCCTCAGGGTGACCGAGCACGAACCACTCGCTCAGGGTGACCGAGCACGAACCACTCGCTCAGGGTGACCGAGCACGAACCACTCGCTCAGGGTGACCGAGCACGAACCACTCGCTCAGGGTGACCGAGCACGAACCACTCGCTCAGGGTGACCGAGCACGAACCACTCGCTCAGGGTGACCGAGCACGAACCACTCGCTCAGGGTGACCGAGCACGAACCACTCGCTCAGGGTGACCGAGCACGAACCACTCGCTCCAGGGTGACCGAGCACGAACCACTCGCTCAGGGTGACCGAGCACGAACCACTCGCTCAGGGTGACCGAGCCACGAACCACTCGCTCCAGGGTGACCGATCACGAACCACTTGCTCAGGGTGACCGAGCAAGAACCACTCGCTCAGGGTGACCGATCACGAACCACTCGCTCAGGGTGACCGAACAAGAACCACTGGCTCAGGGTGACCGAGCACGAGGAACCACTCGCTCAGGGTGACCGAGAAAGAATCACTTGCTCAGGGTGACCGATCACGAACCACTTGCTCAGGGTGACCGAGCAAGAACCACTCGCTCAGGGTGACCGATCACGAACCATTCGCTCAGGGTGACCGATCACTAACCACTTGCTCAGGGTGACCGAGCACGAACCACTCGCTCAGGGTGACCGAGCACGAACCACTCGCTCAGGGTGACCGAGCACGAACCACTCGCTCAGGGTGACCGAGCACGAACCACTCGCTCAGGGTGACCGAGCACGAACCACTCGCTCAGGGTGACCGAGCACGAACCACTCGCTCAGGGTGACCGATCAAGAACCACACGCTCAGGGTGACCGAGCAAGAACCACTCGCTCAGGGTGACCGAGCAAGAACCACACGCTCAGGGTGACCGAGCAAGAACCACACGCTCAGGGTGACCGAGCAAGAACCAGTCGCTCAGGGTGACCGAGCAAGAACCACTCCCTCAAGGTGACGGAGCACGAACCACTCGCTCAGGGTGACTGAGCACGAACCACTCGCTCAGGGTGACGGAGCACGAACCACTCACTCAGGGTGACCGAGCACGAACCACTCGCTCAGGGTGACCGAGCACGAACCACTCGCTCAGGGTGACCGAGCACGAACCACTCGCTCAGGGTGACAGAGCACGAACTACTCGCTCAGGGTGACCGAGCACGAACCACTCGCTCAGGGTGACCGAGCACGAACCACTCGCTCAGGGTGACGGAGAACGAACCACTCACTCAGGGTGACAGAGCATGAACCACTCGCTCAGGGTGACGGAGAACGAATCACTCGCTCTGGGTGACGGAGCACAAACCATTCACTCTGAATGAAGTTGCATGGCAAAAGCGTCCGCAGTGAGTGAACAATTTGCTCAGAAGGACGTAGTGCAGTACCACTTTCGACAATGGATGCTCAGCAAGTGGCTTAAGCACTTATGCAAGCAGTCCAATTCAATGGTTGATCAGGTATGGTTGGCCAGGCTGTCGCTGCACACCACAAACGATCACTTGAAATTTAAAGGCGGTCTTCACCGCGCACACAGCAGTTAATACAATAAAATGAAATAATGAAGTAAAATTACTTTATCCACAAAACAGTTGCTGTGTAATGCAAAACAATCCTGGAAACATCGCAAGGTTCAGTCAACCATGAAATCAACCATTTTGCCTGCACGTCTGTGCACGTGTCACGTGGTACATCGGTTCAGGGTCCGCACAAACGTTGCAACTTTTTTTTAAGCCCTTTTTTAAACCAGATTTGCTTTGATTGCCTGTAGAGCACCTCGCAAACCTCTGAAATATAGACACAGATCTGGCAGACGCTATGGATAGGCAGTCCCTCTGGGGGGCAGGGTGCGTCAGGTCTCGCAGTGAATGCATTAAATCATTGAGCTCAATGAAGCTCGTTAATTTTGGCATGTTCCGAAATATTGTTCACTCAATATAATTTTCTAAACGGTAGAAAAAGACAAGTTTAATGCTTTGGAAATTTCACATTTTCTTGTGTGTGTATGTATGGAGAAGGAGGGAACATAGCCTTGCTTGCTTAAATTAAATAGGTACATCGACTTAGTTTTAAGACTCGCTATTTCATTAAATTATCACATTTCACAACAGATTTTGACACTTGTTTAGTCCAGACGATATCCGATCCTCAAAACCGAAATAACATTTCGATGATATACTTTAATTAGTCGAAGCTCCTTATTTGAAAAATATAGAACTTACAATAGCGATATATACAGTGATTCGTAGTTGGATGAACAGGCATTCGACATGAGTGAGGAAAGTGGGAAAAAAAAACTATCGTTAAGAAATCGTTGCGGCCTGTCCCAAGTCAAGGCATGGTTGAACAGGCCAAAAAAACATGGCGGCTTCAGACCCCAGCGAGGTTACCCTGGAAACATCTTAAGACCCCAGAGAGTGAGGTGGCCGAAGATCGCCTAATAAAGGATCTAATTAAATAAGGCCGTTAATCATCTTCAAAAGGGCTGTTTTAATCACCCCAAACACCCAATTTTCACTCTTGCACTTCCTTGGAGTTTTCTTCGTATGCTTGCAGTTTCACGCTGCTTGGTTTTATAGTTTGGGAGTTATAGAGGATGCACACGCACACGCACACACACACACACACACACACACACACACACACACACACACACACACACACACACACACACACACACACACACACACACACACAGCCTTTTATTAGTATAGACGATTTATTCAACTTGTGCTTCCTGACATTGGGCATTTTTCATATTTATTTAATTTAAAACTTCTCGAAAGTGAAGTGTAATAGAAATAATTACTCCATTAAAGGAGATCATTCATTTATCTTGTTCAGTAATTCTAGAATTGACTTTGCATGTTGTTTTTTCTGAACACAATGAGATACAGAAGATTTTTTGTTGTTGATATTGAATTTATAGGCAATCGGGGTTTGACCATGCACTGCATGAAAATATTGTGTTTGTTCTTATACCATCATGATACACCATCAATCAAATCACAGTGAATTGATACTGAATTTATACCTGAAGATGCTTGGATCATATTATTGCTGTAAAACACCCCATTTGTTTCAATATTTTTTGAGGAGAAACCCAATAACTTTCTAAATGAATTAGCAAATGTGAAAACAATTATATCATCATTTTTATGTTTAATAGTTGATTTTGAAGTCTGTTTCTTGAATACCTATAACTCTATTTTTGGTTCATCATATTGTTCTTTCATAAGGTGAGTAATTTCGGAAGATATCTGGCAAATATTGAATGCTCCAGGTAGTATTGTTATAGTTTTGTATCTGCTTGAATCCGGATGATAACTAAACTTTTATTTTCTATTTTTTCAATACGTGGTCAAGGCTCGTGGAAGAGCGAGGACACAGAAGAGGTCAGGAGACAACATAACAAAAGGAAGAGTAGGAGAAAGGGCAAACACCAACAGCAGGGTGTAGGGAGAAAGTAGACGGAGACGGACAAACAAGGGATAAGGGAGAATGCAAGTGGTGGACATGATGGATACATAAGCAAAAACTTTAGAGAGGGGTGGGGGTTCTTGGTTTATTGGGTGTAGAAAAGATCATGGTTTTGGATAGGAGATGACTTGAGATGATGATGAACAGCTGACTTGAAGATCTGGAGGGAAGAATGAGAATGGATAGAGAGTGGAAGTTGATTCCACAGGTGGGAAAAAGGAATAAATGAGTGGAGGTGAGCTGTGGTTCTGAATTTAGGCAGTTTTACTCAGAGGGGGTTTCTGGTGAACTGCTTGTATCCGGCAGATACTTGGGGTGGGGGACAAAGCAATGATAGGGAAGAGAGTGCAAGACCAGAAATGAGGCGGAAGAAGACAGAGAGACCACAAACATGTCGTTGATGGCAACGTGAAAGGCCCATAGACTCAGCTTCATCACGAGAGATTCCAATGATCTTGAAAGCCTTGGTTTCCACAGCATCAAGCTAAGCAAGATGTGATGCAGGGGATCCAGTCCAGAGGGGAGAGAAGTACTCCATCAAGCTGCAGATGAAAGCCTTGTAGGTGGATAGAAGTTAATGTGTGCCAAGGATGGAGGATACAAAGTCAGTGTCTGGCTTTGGGGGCCATCTTTGAAATGTGACCTACTCAAGAGAGATCATGGGTGAGGGTGAGAAGCAAGAGTTGGAATTACTGATCCTCTTCAAGAGGGTTGTTGAGACAATAGATGGTAGGGTTTTCGGTACGGTCCTTTCAGAGAGAGAGAGTGTGTGGGATTTCTCAGGATTGAAAGACATTCCAAGTGTTTGACCAGTTTGTGATTTTGTCAAGGTCTGAGGAGAGGGAAGAGGCTGCTGCCACATCTGTCAGAAGAATAAAGAATGTCACAACAGAGAGTGAGATAAAGAGGTAAATCAGCAAAGAGATAAAAAGGATTTTCCAGAGAGTCATTGAGATCATTGATGATGGTTAGGAATAAGATGGGACCGAGAACACAGCCATGAGGTACACCAGCCTTGACAGGGAGAGGAGAATAAAGGGTTCCACTCAGAGCCACATGTTGGATATGACAGTGGAGGAAGTCATTAATCCAAGAGTGGAGTTGGCCTTGGATTCCATAAGCAGACAGTTTTGAGAGCAAGGCAGGATGCCAAACTGTATCAAAAGCTCAAGTTATGTCCACAGAGACAGCCCTGATCACATGTTCATCCATTGTTGGAAGAGTAGAGGCAGCATGTCCAAGGTAGAGTAACCAGGTCTGAATCTGAATTGATGATCTGAGATGAGGCTGTTGGAGAAAATAAATTACTTTATGCCAACTGTGATGATGGATTCATTGACCTTGCTGATGATTGGAAGTAAGCTAATTAGCCTGTAGTTCGGGGGATCCGTTTTTGTACCTTTTGTATGTAATGCTGTGGTTTTGGCTGATTTCCAAGCAGATGAAAGATGGTCCATAGCAAATGACAGGGTGTAAAGGGCAGATAGAGCAAGTGCTGGAGCAGCAGAGCAGGATTTTAGGAGACGTGAGCTGATGCCATCAGGTCCAGTTGCAGAGTCAATTTTGAGGGTTGCCAGAATCTTTTTCACCTTCTCAGGTGGAAAAGGCAGAATCCAGAATATGCAGTTGGAGGAGGTAGGTGGCAGTGAGAGAGAGAGAGAGAGAGAGAATGGAGAGAGAGAGAGAGAGAATGGAGAGAGAGAGAGAGAGAGAGAGAGAATGGAGAGAGAGAGAGAGAGAGAATGGAGAGAGAGAGAGAGAGAGAGAGAATGGAGAGAGAGAGAGAGAGAGAGAGAGAGAGAGAGAGAGAGAGAGAGAGAGAGAGAGAGAGAGAGAGAGAGAGAGAGAGAGAGAGAGAGAGAGAGAGAGAGAGAATGGAGAGAGAGAGAGAGAGAGAGAGAGAGAGAGAGAGAGAGAGAGAGAGAGAGAGAGAGAGAGAGAGAGAGAGAGAGAGAGAGAGAGAGAGAATGGAGAGAGAGAGAGAGAGAGAGAGAGAGAGAGAGAGAGAGAGAGAGAGAGAGAGAGAGAGAGAGAGAGAGAGAGAGAGAGAGAGAGAGAGAGAGAGAGAGAGAGAGAGAGAGAGAGAGAGAGAGAGAGAGAGAGAGAGAGAGAGAGAGAGAGAATGGAGAGAGAGAGAGAGAGAGAGAATGGAGAGAGAGAGAGAGAGAATGGAGAGAGAGAGAGAGAGAGAGAGAGAGAGAATGGAGAGAGAGAGAGAGAGAGAGAGAGAGAATGGAGAGAGAGAGAGAGAGAGAGAGAATGGAGAGAGAGAGAGAGAGAGAGAGAATGGAGAGAGAGAGAGAGAGAGAGAATGGAGAGAGAGAGAGAGAGAGGAGAGAGAGAGAGAGAGAGAGAGAGAGAGAGAATGGAGAGAGAGAGAGAGAGAGAGAGAGAGAGAGAGAGAGAGAGAGAGAGAGAGAGAGAGAGACACAGAGAGAGAGAGAGAGAGAGAATGGAGAGAGAGAGAGAGAGAGAGAGAGAGAGAGAGAATGGAGAGAGAGAGAGAGAGAGAATGGAGAGAGAGAAAGAGAGAGAATGGAGACAGAGAGAGAGAGAGAGAATGGAGAGAGAGAGAGAGAGAGAATGGAGAGAGAGAGAGAGAGAGAAGGGAGAGAGAGAGAGAGAGAGAGAGAGAATGGAGAGAGAGAGAGAGAGAATGGAGAGAGAGAGAGAGAGAGAGAGAGAGAGAGAGAGAGAGAGAGAGAGAGAATGGAGAGAGAGAGAG
>NC_140962.1:70127067-70134567 GCF_056783735.1 Eptatretus burgeri | reverse complement strand
AAGAGAGAGAGAGGTGGGGAAGAGAGAGAGAGGTGGGGAAGAGAGAGAGAGGTGGGGAAGAGAGAGAGAGGTGGGGAAGAGAGAGAGGTGGGGAAGAGAGAGAGAGGTGGGGAAGAGAGAGAGGTGGGGAAGAGAGAGAGAGGTGGGGAAGAGAGAGAGAGGTGGGGAAGAGAGAGAGAGGGGAAGAGAGAGGTGGGAGAGAGAGAGAGAGAGAGAGAGAGAGAGAGAGAGAGAGAGAGAGAGAGAGAGAGAGAGAGAGAGAGAGAGAGAGAGAGAGAGAGAGAGAGAGAGAGAGAGAGAGAGAGAGAGAGAGAGAGAGAGAGAGAGAGAGAGAGAGAGAGAGAGAGAGAGAGAGAGAGAGAGAGAGAGAGAGAGAGAGAGAGAGAGAGGAATCTGTTGTGCTTTATGAATCTACACACACACACACACACACACACACACACACACACACACACACACACACACACACACACACACACACACACACACACACACACACACCTATAGCTCTATGACATGTTAGTGTTTGGCCATTATCGGCAATTTTTCGGTAATCATCATCAGCTGATTGGAGTCATTGTGGTGTGCTGATTCCTGATTGCAGTACATCATGTATACAACCCAAAAACCTTGAGTAACTTTCACCCTTGTTTCAGGCAAATTTCAATCAACAAGTTAAAAAAAACATTTCATTATAGACGTTTCAAGGAGATGTGCATAAACATTATTCTTTACAAATTGCTGGCAATCATGGTGTGATGGGTAGAAAAAAATTTGACTTGGTAATTAAGAAAACACATTAATACGGAAAACAGATTAGAAATCAGGTGTTATCAAATTTATTTTGCTTTGAAACTCACAAAGAGAAATCACATAACCTTTCTAAAGCACACCGAGTCATAGAAAAAATCCAATTGCTCTAGAAACAGCCGTGAGGTCAAAGGAAAATGTGATTGCTCGTACGCTACTGAGGTTAATAGTTAAAACGTACTGTACACCTATACCTCTATCCTAACCATACCAAGGTAATGTGTTACCCAAGCAGTAATTCTTGACATCATACGTTTCGGGCCTACCTGACTGTTATTGTGTCAGTCAAATTTGTTTTTTCATATTTAAAAGGTATTGGTTGGTCTCCCGCTAAGCTTGTTAAATCACAAGGTGAGAAGCCTCCACTCCCGTGTGGCAAACACAGTCTATTTTAAGTTCCGTACAAAGTTCCGCATGGATAAGGCACACGAAAGGAGATAAACAAAGGCTTACCTTTAAATATCATTCCTTAAATGTGGAATTAAAATGAAAATTAGTGGAATTCAATTCCTACAGAGAGCACACAAGATGTCAGTCTATGTCTTTCGAGGTTGAACCAAAATGGTGGAGTTCAGAACAAGAGGGGTGATTCGACGTTGGAAGTTTTTTTTAAAAATTATTAGAGCGGTATTATATCTAGCAAATACAACCTGCCGCTTCGCTGATGGGAATATTAAGAGGGGGAGAGGGAAAGAGTGGGGGGGATACAGAGTGGGAGAGTGGTGGGAGAGAGAGGAGAGAGAGAGTGGGGGAGAAGGGTGGGAGAGAGGAGGAAGAGAAGAGAAAGAGAGAAGGGAGAAAGGAGGAAGAGAAGGGAAAGAGAGAAGGGAGAAAAGAGGAAGAGTGGAGGGAGAGAGATGAGAGAGATGAGAGAGAGATGAAAAGGGGGGGGGGCATGGAGAAGAAAAAAAGAGAAAGGTGAGGGGAGGAGGGGGAGTTAGCAAAGCAAATGATATGTTATGCTTATAATAACCCCACACACACACACACACACACACACACACACACACACACACACACACACACACACACACACACACACACACACACACACACACACACACACACACACACACACACACACACACACACACACACACACACACACACACACACACACACACACACACACACAACACACACACACACCAGAGTAGATACGCATATATCTCCCGTAAGAGCCTTTGTGAGTGGAACGTTGTGTCCGAGGCACCGTGGCCTGTTCCAACTTCCGTTTTGCTAATATATATACATACACACATGCGTGCAAATGTACACATGCATAAAATACATAAAAACAACAAGCACAAGTATTTAACTTTAAATAGTTCTTTGAAAGAGGAATTCCAGTGGGAAATTAGCAAAATTCAATTGAAAAATATATCAAGCCACAGAGAACACAAAATGTCAGTTTATGCTTTTCACAGCTCGAACCAACATGGCGGAACTCCAAACACGAGGTTGATGGACGTTATTTTTTATGTGTATATATGTTGAAGTGAAGTGAAGGGGTTTGGACATGTGCACAGGAGGGAAGTGGAGTATATCGGGAGAAGGATGTTGAAGATGGAGCCGCCAGGCAGGAGGAGAAGAGGAAGGCCAAAGAAGAGGTTCATGGATGCAGTGAGGGCGGACATGAGGGTGGTTGGAGTGTCAATGGAAGATGTGGAGGATAGAGCAAAATGGAGACAGTTGGTCCGCTGTGGCGACCCCTAACGGGAGCAAGCCGAAAGATGAAGAAGAAGATGTTGAAGTGAAGGGTGGATAATGAAAGCAGATCGCACAAAAAGTTTAAACAAAGCGATATCGTCTAAAAACAAAATTGCACAATGTTTATTGTGCACTTTATTGTTCAGAAACCATTGCGGCTTGTTCCAAGTCAAGGCATTGTTGAGCAGGCTGAACAAAATGGCGCCCTGACATCTTCATAAGACTTATTTTGTTTTTTTTTTGTGATTAGCACCCCCTAAATCATCTGCAAAAGAGGTATTTAAATTTACTCAAGCACAGTTTTCATTCATGCTCTCCCTTGGAGTTCCCTTAGTATGCATGCAAAGTTTTGCGCCACAAGGTTTCATGGTTTTGGAGTCATGGAGGACACACACACACACACACACACACACACACACACACACACACACACACACACACACACACACACACACACACACACACACACACACACACACACACACACACACACACACACACACACACACACACACACACACACATTTGTTATGATAGAAAATAGATCGATTGGTTAAAATATCTTTGTATTGACATTTAACAATCATTTTCATCTTCATTAACTGGTGTAAAATGGCTGATGCCAAATTGAAACAATTATTTCCAGCCTAATTAGTATGAGCCTGGTGTGGCTCAGTGGTTAAGGCGGTGGCTTGGGAGCTTGGGACTCAGCCTGTCATCCTTCCGATGGTCGGTGAAATGAGCACCAGTATACTGGTAATTATCCCTGCAGGGTCGAAGGAGACTCAAGGGTTGGCGTCAGGAAGGGCATCCGGCTGCAAAAACATTGCCAAAAGAAAGGGTACCATTATTGGAGCCTGCAAAAAGCTGACCCCTGCTCAGGGATAAAGGCTTTCCAATGGTTTGATGATAATGATGTTTCCAGCCTAATTAGTACCTAACAGCAATAACAGTACCCTGAGAGTTGACCTGAGGCACCACATGCCAGGGCGTGCACTTGGGGTTGGGGTGGGGGGAGGGGACCAAAAAGGGTAACTCCAGAATTTGACGAGGAGTGTTAAAGCTTGAGTGTGGCTCCAGCGTCCCAGGGGTGTAGCAGATGAGTACCACAGGCAAGCAAAAAAGGAACAAATGAGTGGAGGTCAGCAGTGACTGGATTTAGGTAGGTTCCTAAGAAGGGAGTTGAGTTGATGATGGAATGTGTGTGCCCTGCAGAAAACTTAGGGAGGGGGGGAGTGGGGATGTGGGGGACAAAGCACGGAAAGAACTGAGGGTACAAGACTAGAAAGGAAGAAGAAGAAGACAGAGAAACCACCAACATATCTGTGATGGTGAAGTAATTGGTCCATGGACTCAACCTCATCACGGGAGATTCAAATAATCTTGAAGACCTTGGTTTCCACAAGGTCAAGCTGAACAAGATGTGAGGCAGGGAAGCTAGCCCAGGGTCAGAGCAGTACTCCATCAAGCTGCGGATGAAGTCCTTGAAGGTGAATATGAGTTCAGGTGTGCCAAAGAACGAGTTTGTACGATGGAGATTGCCCAGTTGGCGGCTGGCTTTGGAGGCCAACTTTGAAATGTGTTTTGCCAACCAAAGATCGTGGCTAATAGTGAAACCCAGGAGTTTGAATGATTTGACTTCCTCAAGAGGATTGTTATGAAAGTAGATGGTTGGGGGCTGCCAGATGCTCTTTTCAAAGAGAGATTGAGTGAGTGTGAGATTTGTCTGGATTAAAAGACATATTCCAAGTGTTTGACAGCTTGTGATGTCAGCTGGTCAAGCACTTGGAATATTTATTTATTCCCCTTCATCCATCCCTTTCCCATCTCTCTCCCCCCCTCCCCCCACCACTGTCCTGTCCCACCCATTCCAATAATTTGTTTACAATAATTGTTTAACCCACTGACTGGTGCTGATGTGATTTTGCAGGCATGTTTATGTGGCAGATACACTAAATAAAGAAGTAAAAGTCATGAACAGGAAAGAAGACAACTCTTTATCTCTGGAAAAGGTAATGGGATGCATGATAATACATCTTCACAATTATAAACTGTGGTTTATTTTGAGCCAATCATTTATTTGTCTTCTGAGTGTACAGTATTTTAAATTGAAATTCCATCTCTTGACATCTTTTCATTAAAATAACTTTATATTACTTATCTAATTCAAACAAAAGAGAAATAGATAAACTAAGAGACAGTATTTGTTTAGTGTCACATGAATGACTAAATTGTGGCTCCTGACGATTTTGACAGTGATGTTGAAGCGTTTTTGTCTACATTTACAAGTTTAGGTACAAAAACTCGGTATTATTCACAACAGCAGGTTTTTGCTCTGGCACCAGGATCAACCAATTTATTTTATGAAAATGTACATTTAATGCCAGTTTTTTTTGCTGGAATGACCTTGTCTGAAACCAAATTGGTGATCTGAGATTATTTTGTAGAAAAGGAAGGATTTAATATCAACTACGATGATGGATTCAAGGCTCATAGACTCGGCTTCATCACAGGAGATTCCAATAATCTTGAAGGCCATGGTTTTCACGGTGTCAAAGTTGAGCAAGCTGTGAGGCAGGGGTGCCAGCACAGCTGTGAATGTGGATGAAGGTGTGGATGAAGGCCTTGTAGGTGGATAGCAGTTCAGGTGTGCCAAGGAAGGAATTTGTAGGACAGAGGAAGGCCATTCGGTGGCTTTCTTTAGAGGAAAACTTTAAAATGTGGTTTGTCCAAGAAAGATCATGGCTGATTGGGAGACAGGAGTTTGAATGACTGAACTTCCTCCAGAGCATTGTTAACCCTTTGCATTTACTGATCTACTTCTACTTTTTCATCCTATACCATGAAGCATCCTTCATGAAATAAAAAAAACAAGCTCGAATGAGCAAAGATCCTCGTCCTCTTAATGATGATGTCATAGAAACGAATATGACATCATTGTGATATATCAGGTTTGCGATAAATTATAATCTGTGCTTATGCCCGGCTTGATTCCCGCAAACAAAATTCAAACAGCTTGCCTAGTTTCGGAGATAATGGTATAGGCAATTTCCATTAGCGGCGATATTATAACGTCAACTTTTTTTTCTCGGAAGAATTTCCAAAATCGGAGATGGTTACTGCCTGCGCGTGGGCTTTCTGCATATACATGGCAAGTTTCACGAAGATCCGATGAAAACTCTGGGTTGTGAAACAAAAAATGTCAAAAAATAGGAATGACGTTATAAAAAATTGATATGACGTCATAGTGATGTATCATATGTGTGGTAATTCATCTCTGCTAATGCCCTGTTCGATTCCCGCAAACAGAATTCAAAAAGCTTGCCAAGTTTCAGAGATAATATTTTAGGCGATTTCCATTAGTGGAGATATTTTGATGTCATAACTTTTTTATAGGAGGAATTTTCAAAATCGGAGATGGTTACTGTCTGTGTAGGGTATTTTTACATATATACGCCAAGTTTCAGGAAGTTTCGATGAAAACTGTAGGCTGTGAAAGAAAAAAGTCCACAAGAACAACAACGTGAGTAAGACTTAGAGATCCTCCACGAGGATCTAAAAATTTGGATTACTCTTTTCAATTTCACCCCAAACATATTTAAGTACAGTTTACAAAAACTGATCAGACAACATTTTCAACTGAATGTTAATTTTCTATTGTCTAGTTATAGAATTTCTGTTTTGGATAAACAAATATTATTAAATGTTATAGTGTTTGTGCAATTCAGTTTGTCCCCCACACCCCAAAAAATATTAACATTGAATCCCTTCTGTGCGAAATTTGCATTCCCAATCAAAAAATCAAACATGTCATGTGACCAACTTTCTTACACAATTCAACTACATGACCCAAATCATTAATATTCATGACCGAATACCCCAATGGTACACAATCTTCCATATCATATGACCACTTCAGTCAGTTGTGCAAACACACAAGTCTTGTAAATATGACCTTGCCCTTTAACTTTAACTCCAGACAACAAAATAATTAAAACCACAGAGGCTATTACATTTTTTTGTCTTTTTCTCCCTGTTCATTTTCAAATCACAGGTCATCAAATTACATGTCCTTCCTGACAACATTGAGGTGGATCGGAAAACTGGAAGTCTCTGGATTGGTTGCCTCCCAAGCATTTGGCCATTGGTTTTTTATGGAACAAAGCATTCTCCGGGGTCAGAGGTGAGATTATACCTCCTATTTCCTAAAAGAGTTATCCATAATCTCTTTTTTCAATCAATGACGCTGTTGTAAGGTAATTCATTTACCAAAAAAAAACAAACTTTTCCAATGTACTAGGTGGTGCGCATCGATTGTCCTTCTTCTGCCAAGCCCATTGTGACCACAATATATTCCAACAATGGCTCAGAGCTGCAGTCCTCCAGTGTTGCGGCAAGACATGAATCTCACCTTCTGATTGGGACGGTTTTTCATCGTATGATGCGCTGCACTCTGCCCATAATTCCTCTTGAATGTTGAAGATAATTCTTTCAATATGATGTCCTGTGTGGGAAATACAGTATTATTGCGAATTTTAATGACTAGCAGAGTACCCGCCCCATGAGTGATCTTGTTCCAAGCATGCAACACATTCTTCTGACACATAACATTTTTGGACGGTGTATAGGCAACAGGCAGCTCTGTAAAGGCCAAAAAAAAATCCGGGTTAGGTGCATGAAGCAGAAAGATACCTCCTGCTTATAATTTGAAACACCTCACTATATAGTAAAATGTGGGGAAAAGAATACTTGACTGTAAAGGGTGGGGACTTGTAATACCCTCTTCCACCTGGAAGCAGTGCGACACGATACACATTCACATCGAGAACTTGTGTACCCCAGACATGCTACACTATTCTTCCACAGATAATTTTTCAATGCTGAATTTCAATTACAGTAGAATCTGGATAATAAGCGTATGCGCTTATTTTTAGATTTAGTGGAACACACATGCGCTTGTTTTCCATTTGCGCTTATACA
>NC_140962.1:70117067-70119567 GCF_056783735.1 Eptatretus burgeri | reverse complement strand
GAGTTTTAGTCCTTCATAAGACGAAAAGAGACCCTCGTTGTTTCTCTGATTTGATCTGATGAAGTTCTTGAAACAACATCTGCACATCATTTGCCATATCGGTGCACATACTCTTATTAGCTGGTTACTGATAAAATATATTGTTTGTGTTGTCTGATGGACAACAGATCGACAATATACACAGATCGACACTCGCCTTCAAACACAATTCTTCTGTGAGCTATGGCTTTTAGCCTGATATAATCATGAGACAAAAATGACACAAAGTGGATCAAAAAAAAAATTGATTCTCAACATGTAAGTAACATTATCTGGCACCTTAAAACATCTCATGGTTTTGTAGCATTGAGAGCTCTCTCTCACTATTTCACTCTGAGGGATTCTGATTGGTTAGTTTTGTTCTTAGGCACTGAATATACCATTCATGTTTTTCTTAAACAAGATAATTTATTATCATAAATAAAACAGGTAAGTACCACGAATCTTAGTTCTTCAAAACATAGATGCTTATCTGAAGAAAGGATTCATTCAAGTTCACATGAAGGAAAAACGAGGTCTGATTTTGCCAAAGTCTGAAAGCCAACTCAAAGTAAAGCTTTATAGAGATCTGAGATGACAAAATATTTTTAAAACAAATAAATAAAATTGTTAAGACAAAGCTATTTAAATGGAATGAGAAATGTTTAAATTTAGTGACAACCACAGCTGACAGCCACCATATCATTATATCGTCGCAAAAACGACATTGCCTTAGCTGTCGTAGTAAAGCAGGTTGATCGAGTTCAATTGATCAGGAACGCAACATGGGGGGTGACACAGCACGACCTGGCCGCAAAGCCTGAAGCACTGCACGGACAGATGCATGATTAGTTGGCCGGGCTGATCCACCCAATGGGAAAGAGGGCAGGCGCCGGCACATTGGTAAGCCTGGTATCCACGAGGAGAGATTATCCATCCCGCCCAACCAGCCTCCTCAAAATCTACATAAAGTGGGCGTCGAGAGCAAGCTGCCAGAGGACCATCATTCGGTAATGGGTTGTCATGCTTCTGAACAACCACACAGAAGTATCAGATGCTGCAACCAAGTCCTTGGAAAGGGGAACGCTTTCGGGAGATGTCTCAAGCTTTTTGGAACAGGAAGAGTAGTAGGCAAAGATTCAAATGGTTGAACCTGATAGGGTATGAAGGCCTTCATGTTGATGGTTTGAGGATACAAGTTGAGAGGGTTCACAGTTTGCTCGTTTGGAATCTCCTGTTGCAGAATGCCTGGGATTCCATGCAAGTGAGGCTCTGGGTAAACAGGATGAAAGGTAAAACGATCAATACTGATAAACCAAAAGCACCATTCGGAGCTTAGATGTCATAAGACATGTCTAAAAATCTCAACAGTCAAATCTGAATTTAATTCTCGAGTCACATGTCAAGTGAAAGCAAACACCTGTTCAATATATTATGGTAAATGTATATACTGCACAAGGTACCAAAAAAACAAATATAAAGTAAAATCATGGAGATAACAAGCACGACAAATTCATATGAAAGCCTCTCATATAACATTCATCCTTCAGTGGTGTACAAGTTACTGATTTATTGGTCTATGTTAAATTAGAGTTTAAGCAATTTCAATTTTAAAAATAAACGAGAGCAAAGTTGATATATCACCTTAAAGGGTAATTTTCTTTTTCAAATATACAATTCTCCAATCAGCTGTAGCACTTTTCATAGATTACTGTTGATAACTTCAGTTTCTGGAAGTCACTCCTTTTCAATCTTGACCTCTCTTCTAGTTCATGACATTTAAATAACTCTCTATAGATTATGTAAAGGCATCATATAGCTGAAATTTGGTTGTCAGGATAGCTTGCAAGCATGCACACTCGTCCTGAGCTATCGAACCTGCATTCAAATCATGACCCAGATATTCAAATCATGACCCAGATCTTCAAATCATGACCCAGATATTAAGCTCTGCATGCAGGAGGAGGCATCTGTAATGTGTGTGTGCCGCCCATTGGAAGGGCATTAACCCGGATGACCTGTCTGCTGGAAGTGACTTCCTGTGAACGTTAAAGATCCCATAGTGTCTTTTGTGAAGATTATTTGAGTTATTGCTCATACCTTTTTGAAGTTTTTTTCCACCAAAAATAATCATTAACCTTCGCCATCGAAGATGGATGGAAGTTACTGTTTTCACCCCTTTCTGTTTGTTTGTTTGTTTGTGAACAGTATTACGGAAAAACTCCTCGACGGATTTCGACGAAACTTGGTGGGGGGGGATTTAGGTCTGGTCCAAGGATCATGCCATTAGATTTTGGACTTGGTCCAAAACCAATATGGCCACTATGACGGCCAATTTGAAAAAATATTTTTAATTTTTTTTTTTTTGCATTTCTACATGTTTTAAGTGACTTCCAACCCCCCCCCCAAAAAAAAAAAAAATTGTTAGAGAAAAAAAATTTGCAACTTTTTTTTCAACAAAATTTCGATTTCTTGTTTTTTT
>NC_140962.1:70030764-70116567 GCF_056783735.1 Eptatretus burgeri | reverse complement strand
ATATAATCTACTATATAAATGGCAGTCCTGTCTGTTTGTCTGTCTGTCTGTTTGTTTGTTTGTAACCAATAAGCTCCTAGACCAGTGAACCGATCTTGATGAAACTTTACACACATATAGACCTAACATTCAGCTCCAGGATGCGCTGAGTGGCTTTGCATAAAAATGAAAATATATATATTTAAAAAAAAAAATTCCATCAAAGAAAAAAAATGCTTTCGAATAGTTAAGTGCGCCGGCGTATTAATCATAACAAAAGGCTTCATGGTTCAAAACGCTAGGTTTTTTGAAATACAAAATGTTCGTATTCGTTCACTTTTTAAACATACACATTCTCCTGTTATTTAAATTCTCGAACTGCACGCGCATGGCAACAGCTAACTGGTGATAGATCTGCTCATGAAAGAGCCAGGCAAGCGGAGTCAGCTGCAGAGAGAGAGAGTCGTCTTACTGCTGATATATCTGCTCATGAACGAGCCAGGCAAGCAGAGGCGGCTGCAGAGAGAGAGAGCGTCGCCTAACTGCAAATAGAGCGTCACACCAACGGGCGAGAGAAGCACAAAACTCACGTTCCAGCTTTCTCGGTCCGGGTTTTGGCAGGACATCAAGGACAGTTGCCACTGCTGCTAGAAACATTGAGTGGCTCAAGGCCGCCTTCAACTATGACCTCTCTGAGGATTAAGGCAGCATAAAGCCTTCCTTCCATAAATCTGAGGCATAAAAGAAGCCTTCCTAATTTTCTCCTTACAACTAATGCCTCAGTCTAACTAGCATGAGGAAAATAGGGCAAATTTCCCGGGTATTACCGGGTACTTCAGATATATATATATATATATATATATATATATATATATATATATATATATATATATATATATATATATATATATATATGTATATATATATATATACTTATATATACATATATATATATACATATATATATATATACATTTATATATATATATACATACATGTATATACATATATATACATATATATATACATATATATATACATTTATATATATATATATATATATACACATATATATACATATATATACATATATATATATATACATATATATATACATATATATATATATACATATATATATACATATATATACATATATATATATATACATATACATACATATATATATATATATATATACATATATATATATACATATATATATATACATATATATATATATATACATACATATATATATATATATACATATATATATATATACATATATATATATACATACATACATATACATATATATATATATATATATATATATATATATACATATATATACATATATACATATATATATATATATATATATATATATATATATATATATATATATATATACATATATACATATACATATATATCTTCTTCTTCTTCTTTCGGCTGCTCCCTTTCGGGGTCGCCACAGCGGATCATCCATATGATCCGCATAGTGATTTGGCACATGTTTTACGCCGGATGCCCTTCCTGACGCAACCCTGGTCGTCTCTTACGACACAGGGATATGGTACACCTATTTTAACCGGGATATACACCGGCCCAGTATACTGATACTCATTTCGCCGACCTCGGAAGGATGACAGGCTGAGTCAACCCCCTGGTGTATTAATTCAGTGGCCCAACGGGGCTTGAACTCAGGACCTTTTGGATCCCAAGCCGCTGCCCTAACCACTGCGCCAACACCAGGGTCATATATATATATATATATATATATATATATATATATATATATATATATATATATATATATATATATATATATATATATATATATATATATATATATATATATATATATATATATATATATATATATATATATATATATATATATATATATATATATATATATATATATATATATATATATATATGCATCACTTAGTCATTATACAAAGCCTGGTGTTGGCTAAGTGGTTAGGGTGGCGGCTTGGGATCCCAGGGTCCTGAGTTCAAGCCCCATTGGCTGCTGAATTAACACCAGGGGGTTGACTCAGCCTGTCATCCATCTGAGGTCGGCGAAGTGAGTACCAGTGTACTGGTCCCGGTGTATGCCCCGGTTAGAATAGGTATACCATATCCCTGTGTGTCGTAAGAGGCTACCAGGGTTGGCGTCAGGAAGGGCATCCGGCCATAAAACATTTCCTCAAGAAAAAGCCTAACCCCTGCACAGCAGGGAAAAATGGCTGTAAAAACGGTCTTTTTTTTAACTTGGTCATTATACAAGTGAATTAATAACAAACTAAACACAAAATATGCTTCTGTTGGTTTATTACAGAACAACACATACACATTTCATTTTATACATATGCTTTATACATGTATCTTTTATTTCTTACTTTGGAGAAGCATACTTTTATATTTACACAAAATACAAAGTTGTCAAGCAATACAATGACAGACTAGCATGTTCTGTGCTGTATGTCACTGTATGTGTCCAATTCATGCTTCCTCTTGCCAGTGTATAAAGATTTACATTGTTGAAGTCAGAGCAAGCTTGATATGGCTTTCAAAAATGGATTTAAACAACGAGCAGGTTGATAAGATGATGTTTTACCATGGTGGAAAACGAGGTACAGACGACGTTTGGAGTTTTAGTCCTTCATAAGACGAAAAGAGACCCTCGTTGTTTCTCTGATTTGATCTGATGAAGTTCTTGAAACAACATCTGCACATCATTTGCCATATCGGTGCACATACTCTTATTAGCTGGTTACTGATAAAATATATTGTTTGTGTTGTCTGATGGACAACAGATCGACAATATACACAGATCGACACTCGCCTTCAAACACAATTCTTCTGTGAGCTATGGCTTTTAGCCTGATATAATCATGAGACAAAAATGACACAAAGTGGATCAAAAAAAAAATTGATTCTCAACATGTAAGTAACATTATCTGGCACCTTAAAACATCTCATGGTTTTGTAGCATTGAGAGCTCTCTCACTATTTCACTCGAGGGATTCTGATTGGTTAGTTTTGTTCTTAGGCACTGAATATACCATTCATGTTTTTCTTAAACAAGATAATTTATTATCATAAATAAAACAGGTAAGTACCACGAATCTTAGTTCTTCAAAACATAGATGCTTATCTGAAGAAAGGATTCATTCAAGTTCACATGAAGGAAAAACGAGGTCTGATTTTGCCAAAGTCTGAAAGCCAACTCAAAGTAAGCTTTATAGAGATCTGAGATGACAAAATATTTTTAAAACAAATAAATAAAATTGTTAAGACAAAGCTATTTAAATGGAATGAGAAATGTTTAAATTTAGTGACAACCACAGCTGACAGCCACCATATCATTATATCGTCGCAAAACGACATTGCCTTCGCTGTCGTAGTAAAGCAGGTTGATCGAGTTCAATTGATCAGGAACGCAACATGGGGGTGACACAGCACGACCTGGCCGCAAAGCCTGAAGCACTGCACGGACAGATGCATGATTAGTTGGCCGGGCTGATCCACCCAATGGGAAAGGGCAGGCGCCGGCACATTGGTAAGCCTGGTATCCACGAGGAGAGATTATCCATCCCGCCCAACCAGCCTCCTCAAAATCTACATAAAGTGGGCGTCGAGAGCAAGCTGCCAGAGGACCATCATTCGGTAATGGGTTGTCATGCTTCTGAACAACCACAGAAGTATCAGATGCTGCAACCAAGTCCTTGGAAAGGGAACGCTTTCGGAGATGTCTCAAGCTTTTTGGAACAGGAAGAGTAGTAGGCAAAGATTCAAATGGTTGAACCTGATAGGGTATGAAGGCCTTCATGTTGATGGTTTGAGGATACAAGTTGAGAGGGTTCACAGTTTGCTCGTTTGGAATCTCCTGTTGCAGAATGCCTGGGATTCCATGCAAGTGAGGCTCTGGGTAAACAGGATGAAAGGTAAAACGATCAATACTGATAAACCAAAAGCACCATTCGGAGCTTAGATGTCATAAGACATGTCTAAAAATCTCAACAGTCAAATCTGAATTTAATTCTCGAGTCACATGTCAAGTGAAAGCAAACACCTGTTCAATATATTATGGTAAATGTATATACTGCACAAGGTACCAAAAAAACAAATATAAAGTAAAATCATGGAGATAACAAGCACGACAAATTCATATGAAAGCCTCTCATATAACATTCATCCTTCAGTGGTGTACAAGTTACTGATTTATTGGTCTATGTTAAATTAGAGTTTAAGCAATTTCAATTTTAAAAATAAACGAGAGCAAAGTTGATATATCACCTTAAAGGGTAATTTTCTTTTTCAAATATACAATTCTCCAATCAGCTGTAGCACTTTTCATAGATTACTGTTGATAACTTCAGTTTCTGGAAGTCACTCCTTTTCAATCTTGACCTCTCTTCTAGTTCATGACATTTAAATAACCTCTATAGATTATGTAAAGGCATCATATAGCTGAAATTTGGTTGTCAGGATAGCTTGCAAGCATGCACACTCGTCCTTGAGCTATCGAACCTGCATTCAAATCATGACCCAGATATTCAAATCATGACCCAGATCTTCAAATCATGACCCAGATATTAAGCTCTGCATGCAGGAGGAGGCATCTATGTGTGTGTGCCGCCCATTGGAAGGGCATTAACCCGGATGACCTGTCTGCTGGAAGTGACTTCCTGTGAACGTTAAAGATCCCATAGTGTCTTTTGTGAAGATTATTTGAGTTATTGCTCATACCTTTTGAAGTTTTTTTTCCACCAAAAATAATCATTAACCTTCGCCATCGAAGATGGATGGAAGTTACTGTTTTCACCCCTTTCTGTTTGTTTGTTTGTTTGTGAACAGTATTACGGAAAAACTCCTCGACGGATTTCGACGAAACTTGGTGGGGGGGGGGGTTAGGTCTGGTCCAAGGATCATGCCATTAGATTTTGGACTTGGTCCAAAAACCAATATGGCCACTATGGCGGCCAATTTGAAAAAATATTTTAATTTTTTTTTTTTGCATTTCTACATGTTTTAAGTGACTTCCAACCCCCCCCCCCCCCCCCAAAAAAAAAAATTGTTAGAGAAAAAAAATTTGCAACTTTTTTTTCAACAAAATTTCGATTTCTTGTTTTTTTGCATTTCTACATGTTTTAAGTGATTTCCAACCCCCCCCCCCAAAAAAAAATTTTTTTTGAAATTTTTTTTGGCATTTCTACACGTTATAAGTGATTTCCAACAAAAAAAAACATGCCAAAATTATAATTGCGGTTGATTTTGGAACTTCAGGTGGATATACCCACGTAAAATCAATTTCCGTCTCAAGGAATCTAGTTATGACGAATGAATTGAGTATGTAAAAGTTAAAAGTAAAAGGGAAAGTTGCAATCTATAACTCTGTGAGCACTGCTGATGTAAAATTGAATGAATAGGATATCAGGTTCACTTGAGTGACCAAGCAGTATTGGCGGCGGAGGTTTTGCACTCTACCGACTGCTCCCCCTCTAGTTTAAAAAGAAATACCAGGGTTGGTGGGATAATATTTCTATCTGATCACGTCATTTGATGAAGTGCAAACATATCATTTGATTTGGATTGCTCATTTAACTCCCAATACGTTGAATCAAATGGAACAGTCCAGAGCTGAAATGCCTGCCAACTCTTTTTGGAGAAACTGATGATTTTGGAACAATCTTTCATAAAAGGATGCACTAAACAAACATCTTTTGGACATGGTTAGCTCTGTGATTGTATTCCAAAGCGCCGCCATTTTTATCTGAATCTCACTGTTGCTCCACCCTCTGAGCGTGCGGCAAATTTGATTGCTTGAGATAAGGTAAAATTTTGCTCAATTACTACTGAACTGAACGTTTTTGGAAGTGCAAACAAGGTGAAATAAAGCTGTAGAAACGACACCCAGAGAATCATGAATTTACCACCAGTAACACACCCTCTTTTAAACCATCTTATTGAACACATGGCATAAGTTATCAATGCCTGTTGTTTGTGTCCTTTATGACATCCTCAAAACAGGAGTTTTCCTGTTTGAAATGTTTTTCAATTTCGTTTGACTGCCAGACAGGCAGACAGACTAAAACAATTACCTTACTCCTCTGTACAGATGCACACTCAGGATGAGATTCCATACAATTTGCCAAATTCAGAGGCAAAGTACTGCTAAATTAAAGGTTTGTGTTCATGTTTCAGTGGTCAACATATAAAATTTAATTGAAATTTCGGAGTTCCTCAATCATCAACTGCTCAACTGTCATCTGACATCAACTGTCAGACAGACAGACAGTGAACCAATTGCTTCACTCCGCTTTGTACTCCACATGTGGGGTAACAATTATCATCATATACCATACTCTCTGCAGAGGGTTGGTGCTACTGAAGCAATTACTATGCTGCAATACTGGTCAAGATGCCACTCCGGCTCAGGAAGTTAGGACTGGAAGCTCGCCTATTCTTCACGAAGAAATTGTGGGATCTTTACCATTGACCAACCAATTCCAGCAGATGGGATGATGCACATTGATGAATCATGCTGCCTGTGAAACACCAGGATGAAAATCTATACCTGGGCCAAGATTCAAACCAGGCTAGAGAGCTTAAAAGTGAGTGTGCATACCTCTAGGCCATCCTTCCAGCCCTTAATAATTATGCAAGTGAGAAATAAATAAATAAGTACCTCGTAAGCATAAAAATTAAAATGATGTTTTGCAATTACTCATTCACGTGGAACAATATATATGTATATATGTATATATATATATATATATATATATATATATATATATATATATATATATATATATATATATATATATATACATATATATATATATATATATATATATATATATATATATACACATATACATATATATATATATATATATATATATATATATATACACATATACATATATATATATATATATATATATATATATATATATATATCCCTCTCTCCCTCTCTCTTTCCCTCTCATTTGCCATACTCTTCAGAGAGCCTCTTCAGAGAGTTGCTGAAGCAGTATGTTGGGCAGTGGTTAAGCTGAGTATTTTCTCATTGCCTTCCCAGCAGGCATTAGGACAGGAAGTTGGTATTTGGCCATGGTGCCAGTGATGGCTCCTACTTTTCACAAGGAAACCGTGGGATCTTTAACATCCACTGCCAGCAGATGGGAAACCAGTTTAACATCCATCCAAGGGATAACGCACACACATTGATGAATCACTTTGCCTGTGAAACACCAGGATGATAGTTTATAGCCGTGTTGGGAATAGAACCCAGGCTCGACGCCTTAGACGCAGGTGCACAAACCTCGAGGCCATCCTGCCAGCCCTAGGATGAAAACCTAACCATCTGCAGATGATATTGTTAAATAGTGTGATGAGTAGAAAATAATCCAAATATA
Source organism: Eptatretus burgeri (assembly GCF_056783735.1). Classification (NCBI taxonomy): domain Eukaryota; kingdom Metazoa; phylum Chordata; class Myxini; order Myxiniformes; family Myxinidae; genus Eptatretus; species Eptatretus burgeri. The sequence goes on along the minus strand of NC_140962.1, from coordinate 70,109,149 downwards.
AAGTTGAATATTTACCTCTTCTGAGTCAAATAAGTTGAAATCTACCATTTGGTGGAAATCTGAGACATCTGTAATGTACACCAAAGTACTTTAAAAATAAAAAGAAGTTGTCTCTGGTTATCTTAATATATATATATGGGGTCTTCCTGTGTTTATAGGACACATGAGAAGTACATGAACTTCACAATAACTATCACGATATAGAGGTTTATAGGATGCTTACCTTTTTTCAAGGACAGTGTAAGCAGCGAACGCCGACCATCATCTGTGAAAACTACGAGCATCGGTCTGCGAGAAGAGGATAAAGTGCCAGATGGCACAAAATCTAATATTCCCAGCTCAGTTGTATCTGATGGTCCCACGAGTTGAATGGTGGCCATTAGTCCTTGATTGTTGTCATAATTGTCAATCCATCTTCGCACCTATGGCGTGCAAAAAGGTGGAGATAAATAAATAATCAGATTCACACATGCATAACGCGTGATATGAAAAGAGTGCAACAGGTATTCGTCTCACGAAGACAAGATTGACTTTACACACGGAAGGACACATCCTTACAGCTTGTGTGACACTGAACACCTCCCATCCACTTTTGTATATGGAAACACGACGTGAGGAGATGAGGCGAGCTCTTGTCAACGTTTCAGATTTGCGTTCGTTTCTAACATTGCCTCCAAGGATATCCTTCACCTGATAAATATTCAGCTGAAAAACAATGAAAATCAGAATCATTTTATGCAACTGCTTATTTATTTATTTACTTATTTCTAGAGTACAGTGCTGGAGTTATTGATATATTGTACAAATCATTTCTCATTCATTCGGGAATCCCATGGATGTATATGTGTTTTCCGTCTCCGGCAAAATCACCTTCACGAGTGGCATTCTGGAAGTTATATGATTGTGATGCTTACAATGGTCCAAGATGATGCCAATATGGCTTGTATTTTTCACTACCTTCAATATAAATTTAATGATAATATGTCCCCTAACAAGGAACTTTGACACAGGAGGAGATCATTAGGCCCATCAAAGCCTGCACTCTTATCACCAACATTTGGTTGTTTGTCCATGCTTTGTCCTTTTCAATACTGACCATCAAGCAAGGAAGCAGCACAAACCGTTTTTATAGCCTTTCGTATGACTCAGTTGGTGTTCAAACCACCAACCTCTCAGGCTCAGAGGGGATGCTCGAACCATTATGCCACCGAAGCAGGTTAAAAAAAAACGTTTTTTAAATTTCAAAAAACGTGAGCATCAAGTTTGTAAAACTTTCTGAACAGGTATTATGATGGAGAAAGTCGAAAAAAATTCTCCTCCTGACGATTCAGGACAATCCCCCCTCCCCTTCCGCTCCATCCCTTCCCACAATTTTCCGGACCATGAAGCAAGTCAAAAGCCACACAAATGTTAGTCCTTTTCTGTGTAAGTTCCAACCAGCATCACACATTCTTTACAAAGGTGGGTTTGACTCTCCCAAAATACACATATACATATATATATATATATATATATATATATATATATATATATATATACATATACACATATATATATATATATATATATATATATATATATATATATATATATATATATATATATATATATATATATATATATACATATATACATATACATATATACATATACATATATACATATACACACACATATATACATATATACATATATACATATACACACACATATATATATATATATATATATATATATATATATATATATATATATATATATATTGTTGGGTTGCCGAAATAGGTGACCCTTATTGTCAGTAATTCTGTCTGTTTGTTTGGATGTTTGTTCGTTTGTCATCAGCATAATTGGCAGTAAACGTGGGCCGATTTTGACCAAACTCGGGTGGTAGGTACATGTTATGACCTTATGCTTTGGAAATTGTGATGGTTGCTGGGGACGCTTTGGTTCCCCAGCAACAGCCGAAAAACCTTCAAAATCAGTACCGTTCACACGAAATCAATTCCGAAAGCCATTATCCAACGTAGGGTTATGAAATTTGGCATGCATCATCTACAGGTGATGCTGTACCAAATATATTCCGGTTTTTATGATATATGGAATAGTTTACCCGCAGCGCCCCCAACAAATGGGGTATGCCCGAAAATTGAAGGCCCCCTAGCGACCAGGTGAGTGTATCGATCCGAATGAAACTTTGCAGGTTCATAGCATGCAATGAGTACTACAACTTTGCCCCAGGACATAATGACCGATATTGCTTAGGTCAGGGGTCAAAGGGCAAAAATCGATAACATGCGAGAGCTGGAGGTGCCTTCGCGCCAAATGCTACTCCTCCCAGGGTTATGGTCAGATGGTCATGAAAATTCACACCAATCATCTGGAATGCATTGTGCACAAACAATCGAGCCATATTTTTTATTTATATCTTTGTTCACCCACAGATGCCTGGTGTTGGCGCAGTGGTTAGGGCAGCGGCTTGGGATCCAAAAGGTCCTGAGTTCAAGCCCCATTGGGCCACTGAATTAATACACCAGGGGGTTGACTCAGCCTGTCATCCTTCCGAGGTCGGCGAAATGAGTACCAGTGTACTGGGCCGGTGTATACCCCGGTTAAAATAGGTGTACCATATCCCTGTGTCGTAAGAGGCGACCAGGGTTGCGTCAGGAAGGGCATCCGGCGTAAAACATGTGCCAAATCACTATGCGGATCATACGGATGATCCGCTGTGGCGACCCCTAACGGGAGCAGCCGAAAGAAGAAGAAGAAGAAGTTCACCCACAGCACCCCCTCAAACTTTGGGGATTTCCGATATCAAACCGCATTTTTGGTACTTTTCATTCAAACTGATACCGAGTAGTTATCAGAAGATGGAACTCGATGAGATTTGGCATGCATAATCTTAAGGTGATTCTCTATCTGCTATTTGACATCCATTTTTTTCTATATCTTATCGTTTCCAAATGGTAACCCTCTCAACTTGTATGAGGGCCATTGAGCATTCCCGCTGAAAATTCAAAGTACACCTCCAAGACAGTTGAACCGAATTGAATGAATCTTTACATGCTTATAGACCGTAATGAGAATTACAACTTTGCTCATTTGCATACTGACCTATCTAGAATTAGGTCAGGGGTAAAAGGTCAATAAGTGAATTTTTCGGGTGAAATTATCATTCAAGCCACCCTTGCTCCTACACGGATTAACCCATATGAAAGTTCATAGGTACATAGTACTTAATGAGTACGACAACTTTGCCTCAGGACATATTGACCTATCTCAGCTAGGTCAGCGGTCAAAGGTCAATGAGTGCATTTTTTGGGTAAAATGACCATTCATATCCCCCTTCCTCCTACACGGGTTAACCGATACGAAGGAAAGTTCATAGGTACAGAGTACTCAATGGGTACTACAACTTTGCTTCAGGACATATTGACCTATCTTGGCTAAGTCAGGGGTCAAAGGTCAATGAGTGTATTGTTCAGGAAAAATGACCATTCAAAGCCTCCTTGATCATACACGGGTTAACCGATTCGATTGCAATTTCGCAAGTACTTAGTACGCGATTAACTCAGATCAGGGGTCAAAGGTCATCAGATGCTCGGCGACCCATGGCTGCCTACCAGCTTATGTGTGTGTGTGTATATATATATATATATATATATATATATATATATATATATATATATATATATATATATATACATATATATATATATACACATCTTTCTATATAATGTTGAAGTTGTACTTTCTGTCTGTCTGTCTGACTCTCTTTATGCAAACTCAAAATTCCTTCGTTCTTTTGCCGAATAAACTTACTCTTGATTATCCCTTTTCCTCCCTGGAACTGCTGGGTACCTTGCCAAAGTGAGTGTAACCATTTCGTGCATTGGAGGCAGGCGGGATGTGCGCTCGAAACACGTGGAACTCCGCGGTGATGATGCGCTCGGTGAGAGGCACAGCGCTCACGTCAAACTGGAACCGCGGAGGAGAATTGCCTGTGAAGACAGGAGAGAGTTCGCTTGCAGATTCTCCAAATCACAGAATGCATATTATATCGTTCGTTGGTGACGACGTGCAAGAGTCGATGCAATGCAAATGAACGAGGATAAAGATGATAACGAGGTCGATTGAAAGGCTTATGAATGTCATAAAGATGCTAACGACATAAGTGGAAGCACTTGTGAATTCGATAAAAATGCTAACGAGGTGAATGGACTTCGTTATGAATGCATAGTTGCTGAATGTACTGCTTTTTGCGGGACTCTACCGCTTCTTGTGGACTTGAACAGCCTATTTCATTGTGAATTTTAGCGAAAAATACCACTTTCACAAAATCGTGTCTCACCGACGTTTTTCATCGATTTTCATGTTGCGACAAGGTTTCTTTCACCATAAGGTGCAAGTTCATCAGGAAAACATGATTATTCCGCTTTAATTTTGCATAAAACTGTCTTTGAATGTACAAATTTAAGGTTAAAATTAAAAAAGGGGGGGGAGTTACTCCTACGATACCCTACACCTCCCACCTCCCCCCTCCCCCACCTCCATTGGTCGCTTCACTCCTTCGCACCTTTCCATCCTACCTCTTTCTTCTTTCAATGTTGGCAACCAGTTGAATGGGATATAGGGATGTTAACGACTAATGAGATATATGGAAGTTTTTATGAATGGGATAAAGATGCTCGTGAAAAGAATGGAAACTTATTAATGGGATAATGATGGTAACGAGAAAAGTGGAAATTTTTATGAATGGGATGAAAATGATAGGGACAGAATGTAAAGTGTTCTGAATGGGATAACGATGGTAACGAGATAAATGAAAATTTTTATGAATGGGATGAAAATGCTAGTGACAAGAATGGAACCTGTTATTAATGGGATAACGATGGTAACGAGATAAATGGAAGTTTTTATAAATGTGATGAAAATGCTCACGACAAGAATGGAACCTGTTATTAATGGGATAACAATGGTAACGAGATAAATGGAAGTTTTTATAAATGTGATGAAAATGCTCACGACAAGAATGGAAACTGTTATTAATGGGATAACGATAGTAACGAGATAAATGGAAGTTTTTATAAATGTGATGAAAATGCTCACGACAATAATGGAACTGTTATTAATGGGATAACAATGGCAATGAGATAAATGGAAATTTTTTATGAATGGGATGAAAATGCTAGCGACAAGAATGGAACCTGTTATTAATGGGATAATGATGGAACGAGATAAATGGAAGTTTTTATAAATATGATGAAAATGCTCACGCCAAAAATGGAAACTGTTATTAATGGGATAACAATGGTAACGAGATAAATGGAAGTTTTTATAAATGTGATGAAAATGCTCACGACAAGAATGGAACCTGTTATTAATGGGATAACGATAGTAACGAGATAAATGGAAGTTTTTATAAATGTGATGAAAATGCTCACGACAAGAATGGAAACTCTTATTAATGGGATAACGATGGTAACGAGACAAATGGAAGTTTTTATAAACGGGATAATGATTCTCGCGACAAGAATAGAAACTGTTATTAATGGGATAACGATGAGAACGAGATAAATGGAAGTTTTTATAAATGTGATGAAAATGCTCACGACAAGAATGGAACCTGTTATTAATGGGATAACAATGGTAATGAGATAAATGGAAATTTTTTATGAATGGGATGAAAATGCTAGCTACAAGAATGGAACCTGTTATTAATGGGATAATGATGGTAACGAGATAAATGGAAGTTTTTATAAATATGATGAAAATGCTCATGCCAAAAATGGAAACTGTTATTAATGGGATAACAATGGTAACGAGATAAATGGAAGTTTTTATAAATGTGATGAAAATGCTCACGACAAGAATGGAAACTGTTATTAATGGGATAACGATAGTAACGAGATAAATGGAAGTTTTTATAAATGTGATGAAAATGCTCACGACAATAATGGAACTGTTATTAATGGGATAACAATGGCAATGAGATAAATGGAAATTTTTTATGAATGGGATGAAAATGCTAGCGACAAGAATGGAACCTGTTATTAATGGGATGATGATGGTAACGAGATAAATGGAAGTTTTTATAAATATGATGAAAATGCTCACGCCAAAAATGGAAACTGTTATTAATGGGATAACGATGGTAACGAGACAAATGGAAGTTTTTATAAACGGGATAATGATTCTCGCGACAAGAATAGAAACTGTTATTAATGGGATAACGATGAGAACGAGATAAATGGAAGTTTTTTTATGAACGGGATAAAGATGCTCGCAAGATTTTAAGATGCACCACTGAGGTCACAATCACAGAAACCCTGTCACACATGATTATAATCTAGATGCAGGTACAATGAGCGACAGTCAATGTCACACAGCTGCAAGGGCTAGCTTACCCTTTTCGAGGAAGCTTCGGACCACGTTTCCTTCGAGGAGTCCCGGAGCACGGGTCACACCTTCTGCGTCCGCCACAGCGTGGTAAAGGTCCAGCATGTACTGTGGGGGTTGCTCCGTGGGAGGATTTTCCGCTGGAGGATGCTCTGCCAGGCCGAGCACTGCGAGTAGCTGTCGTAGTGCGACTCCTTTATGCTCGGAGGATGGCAGAGCGTCCATGTGGCACGGCAGAAAGCAAAGCAATATGCACAGACTGGATGCGCCAAGAGCTCTGTAAGTCACCATGGTAGATGTGACCGTCACGTCTACCTGCCAACTCGGCAAACGATGATGGTTCGTTCCTCCTTAAACTACAACAGATCCTTCAATAGTAACCTTTCTGAGCCGTTTGTTAATTCTCCAAATGAAGCGTAAAACGTACGATAATGTGTAACGACAGCACTTCGGGTTCCAACCTGCAGTGTGTGTGTGTGTGTGTGTTTGTGCGCACCGCTTTATCGCTGACCGTACGACCCCCGAGAGCGCAACGCAAACAAGACCCTTCCACAATGGCTATCGGTCGATGGATCAGCTCAACGAGCTGCTAATGGCCCCCCGTGGTCGCCTTTGGCCAAAAGCAAACAGCAATAAAAATTCTCCCGGGATTTCGACGCAATTTGCCTAACGAATGCGCTGTCGTTTTAAAAGTGAAATCTACATTAAAAAGCCTTCTGTTGAGACTAGGTCGTTTGTGTATTCTGAATGCTATTCTTCTGGAAATGTTCTTTATGCCAACTTTCAGGAAAGGCTCACAGAGGAGGAAAATGAATTATGATGCTTTTATTCCTGAATTGTGGCATTCATGGCACAAACTATGTGCAACTTCAAATTTAAGTTTCAGCACAACCATAGTCCCCTTCAAACTTCAGCACAACCATGGTCGCCTTCAAACTTCAGGACAACCATGGTCCCCTTCAAACTTCAGGACAACTATGATCCCCTTCAAACCTCAAGACGACCATGGTCCCCTTCAAACTTCAGGACAATCATGGTCCCCTTCAAACTTCAGGACAACCATGGTCCCCTTCAAACCTCAAGACAACCATGGTCCCCTTCAAACTTCAGGACAACCATGAAACCCTTCAAACTTCAGGACAACCATGGTCCCCTTCAAACTTCAGGAGAACGATGGTCCCCTTCAAACTTCACGACAACCATGATCCCCTTCAAACTTCAGGACAACTATGATGCCCTTCAAACTTCAGGACAACCATGATCCCCTTCAAACCTCAAGACAACCATGGTCCCCTTCAAACTTCAGGACAATCATGGTCCCCTTCAAGCTTCAGTATCATCACGGTCTCCTTCAAAAATCAGCATGACCATTGGCCCCTTCAACCTTTGGAATGACCATGGTTCCCTTCAACCTTTACCATAATCATGGTCCCCTTCAACCTTAAGCATGACCATGGTCCCCTTTAACGATTACCATAATCATATTCCCATTCAACCTTTAGCATGACCATGGTCCCCGTCAAACATCAGTTTAACCATAGACGACTTCAAGCTTTAGTATCACCATTGCCTCCTTCAAGCCTCAACATAATGTTGGTCCCCTTCAATTCTCATGACTTCTTTCATAGAAAAATGGTCATTAACACCACGCCTGTTATTTTATAACTTTATTGCATTCAAACAAAATGGCAATTGTACACTGCATATATGATACATATTTACAACTTCACATTTATAAAATGGATGGAATTGCGAATTTCGAGAACATCTTGAGTTTTGGAGTTATGCTCCATTCGCTTAATTTAAAATCCACAATTGTTGAGAACATTGTTTGTCATAGTTACTCTATATGGTATCACAATTAATCATCATTCATCCAAACTGGAGGTCACTTCAGCAGTCGCACCTTATGCACGTTGAAGTCCAACGGTGCAGGGTGAATGACTCCATCTATTTACCATAACCGTGGCCAGCCATTATTCAATGAAAATAAATGACTCCATAAACTTCATTTGCAGCCACAGGCCGTGACGACGTGCAGCGTATGAGAATCTCTGTTGTGCAACAACACTTGACTGGACTTGAACCTTATAGGTGTGCAGGTATTCTGGTGAGATCGCAAGGCACGGAGGCAGTTATGGGGACTCTTTGGATTTCTGAAAGAACAAAAAGGATTTCTTGAGATCGGAAATCAAAATGGGTGATTGTTCTTGGGAGACCTTCTATGGCATCTTTGCCTTATACAGGGATGCATCTGCATGGATGTATCAATCTATGTTTCTACAAGTCTCATCATCGGAAAAAACTTGCTTACTTTGTAACATTAGCATGCAGAACTAACAATAGCAAGTCCTCACATACCCCTAATCTGATCTGATCTGTCCCATGATCTGTGAGATCATTGGTGTGCCATGTTGGCATTTATACAGAAAAATAGATGTGGCAGTGACCATCTCATGTCCGTGTTCCAGTACTACTAGTTAGGGCAGGCATTTGACAAAGGTCTCAGCAATATCTTGCATCGTCACTGATGAAAGACACCGTGGGACCTTAAACCTCCACCTACAGTCAATGCTGGCAGATAGGTGCCAGCTTAACATCCCATCCAATGGGTAGTGTGGTTTCTAATGCAAATCTCTGAAACACCAGTCCGGCTATTCTGCAAACGTCAGGACGTATAAAGGCAATTTATACATATGGATATGTATAAATCAATTGACACCTCCCATGCTCTTCCAGCTGAGGAAGCTGCATAAAGCAACCAAGAGTGCCTACACAAGGTAAGCGCTTTGCTGTTTCAAACCCTTCCCAGAGTTCCTCTTGGTTGCTTTGTGCAACTTATTCGGCTAGAAGAGCATAGGAGGTGTCAATTTATTTATATAATCCGAGCCACCTTGGTTTAGTGTGTGCAGTTTGCAGTCACGTCAATAATTAAACCCACACCAGACAGCTTAAAAGCAAGTGTGCCATCTCTGTGCCACCATGATGGGCAAAGTGATGATGCTGCAATGAAAAGTTGGAAATGGACTCATCATTCAGAATGATTATCGAGGACAGAAGAGGAAAATATGACTCACCGAAGTAGGCACAATGTGGAGTGGTTGGGAGAACAAGTTCCCAAGCAGCGTCCAACATCAATTTCCTGCCAAAGATAAACCTTCAAATTAGCACATGATCATCAAAAATCATCAATTGCAATACTTGCAACAATGACTTAAATCTAAAAAGCACTTTATATTATACCAGAAAGTAGTAATCATTTATAACAGTGAGTAAGTCAGTGGTGGTGGTTAGGACAATATATATATATATATATATATGAAATAGAAAGCTCTTTTTAACCACTGACTGACTCAATCACGAACTCACGAACTGATATTAAAGATTTGTACCTTCCGGGTGATGCATACAGCTTAAATTTTGTGCAGGCGAACATCGAAGCCAATACACCGGCCAAAATAAGAAAAATCACACAATCGTCAGACAACATCCACAAATGAAAATTTTAAAAAAATGAAAAAAAAATGCAGGTGAGTGACCCGAGACAATGGGGAAGCATGGTTTACATGCTTACACAATGTGTAGGCATACCCCACTAGTCTAATATATGAAGCTCTTTCTAACCACTGACTGATATTAAAGATCGGTGCCTTTCAGGTGACGAAGAAAGCTGAAATTTTGCATGCTGATGGACATCGAAGCCGGTACACCAGAAAAAGTCACAGAATCATCGGACAACACCCATAAATGTAAATATAAATAAATGAAAAAAAATATGCAGGTGAGCGGCCTGAGACAATGGGGAAGCATGGTAATTTTGTGTGCCGACGGACATCGAAGCTCATACAGGAGGAAAAAAAATCACAGAACCATTGAAAAGCATCCATAAATGAAAATATAAATAAATTAATATATATATATATATATATATATATATATATATATATATATATATATATATATATATATATATATATATATATATATATATAATCAAATGCAGGTGAACGACCTGAGTCAACGGAGAAGCATGGTTTGTATGCTTACACAATGTATAGGCACACCCCACTAGTCTAATATATGAAGCTCATTCTAACCACTGACTGACTCACTGACCAATATTAAAGATTGGTGCCTTCCAGGTGACGTAGAAAACTGAAATTTTGCGTGCTGATGGACATCGAAACCAGTCCATCGGAAAAATTCAGAGAATCATCGGACAACATCCATAAATCTATGGATCCATATATTAATGGCATAAATCATCTATATATTAATAAATATGCCTGGTGTTGGCTTAGTCGTTCGGGTGGCGGCTTGGGATCCAAGGGTCCTGAGTTCAAGCCTCATTGCCTGCTGAATTACTTCACCAGGGGGTTGATTCAGCCTGCCATCCTTCTGAGGTCGGCAAAATGAGTACCAGCTTGCTGGGATGACTGAGTCATTCGAGTATCCTGCGTCGGAGTGGCGACCCGTCCAGGATTGTGCCCAATAGCCAAGGAAACTGCTTCGGCAGCACCGACGCTCTGTATAGAGTATGGTCCCAATGGATGGATGGATATAAGTAAATGACAGTGTTTGTGTGTGTGTCTTCCACAACTCCAAAACCATTAAACCGAGCAGCCTGAAACTTTGCATGCATACTAAGGGAACACCAAGGAAGTGTGTGAGTGAAAATTGGGTGTTTGGGTGAATTAAAACACCCCGTTTGAAGATAATTAATGGCATTATTTAATTATATCCTTGTATCAGGAACATCCTCAGCGACCTCGCTCAATATGGGGTCTTAAGGTGATTCCTGGGTTACCTCACTGGGGTCTGAAGCTTCCATGTTTTTGGCCTACTCAACCGTCTTGATTTGGAACAGGCCACAATAATTTCCTTAACGATGACGTTTTTTTTTTTTTTTTAAACCACTTTCCTCACTCATATTATCGAATGACTAACAAAGATATATATATATATATATATATATATATATATATATATATATATATATATATATATATATATATATATATATATATATATATGTCGTAACCTTGATCACCCTTCAATTAAAGAATGAAGACATCGATATACTTGAGAGAAAGCTTTTTAATTATTCATCAAGGTACGTGTGCACGGAGTGCAGGCACCAAGAACATCAATAATCTTAAGGATGCTCGGAGGGCGCTGTCACACACACTAGTTTGAGACGGCTATATCACCCCCTTATGTACTTGGTTTTATCTTTGGACAAATGTTTATCTCACAATTTGTCCTTTCAACCTCACCAGCTGCAAGCAGTTGGCTTATTTCATTACAAGAATGGTGAAACACAGTAGAGATAAGAGCACATAATGGTTCACTCCCTTGTACTGCTCTCACAATGCTTCCTTGAACCACTCAAGGTCAATCAGAATCATATTTCCAACATACACTGTTCTAATGTTCTTTTTCACAAGCAGCCAGCCAAGAGTATAGTTTGATTAATCACCAAGCCTGCAAAAACATATAATGACTTGGAAAAGCAAAGCTAATATAAAAAGGTACGATTCCCGACATATATGTATACACACATGCATATATAGATATGTAGAAATAAATTGACACCTCCCATGCTCTACCAGCTGAAGAAGCTGCACAAAGCAACCAAGAGTGCCTACAGAAAGCAAGCGCTTTGCTGTTTCAAACCCTTTCCAGAGTTCCTCTTGGTTGCTTTGTGCAGCTTATTCTGCTAGAAAAGCATAGGAGGTGTCAATTTATTTATATAATCATAGCCACCTTGGTTTACTTGATTGGCTATTGCCTCCATTCACAGGTGAGAGATGTGCGACCGACTTCGACATAAGTAGAAATAATAATTTAAACAAGTGAAATCCTTCAATACAGCGCGTGTGGTGAAGCAAATGAGTACACTAATGTTAAAATATGCAATTTATGCTTTTTCAGTTGAAAAACAATTAAAAAGCGTACTTAATATTTGAAATGTAAAAATCTTGTTATTATTGTGATAAGCACCTTTTTATATAACAGAAGGACTGAAATCGTTCGACACAGCGTGGCAGGAGGCCGCAAAAGAATGATTGTAAGTAAATTTCAACTTCGAATGCATGACGAAACACTGTTACAGGCCAGGGGTCCGCCGCCAACCGACCGCTCTGAACGGAGCCGCAAGTCGAGTCGGCCCGACCGATCGCCCGAAATATAGATCGCCACCCGGATAACTCCGAGCGGCGGGTCCTTGTACAAGAACCGAAATACTCCAATCGGCAGATCACGTGGGGTAGGGTCGATTGCCAATCTTTAATGTACCTAAATACCCACGTGATCCAACTACCGGGGTATTCCACCCTCGACGGATCTCGTACGGAACAAACCGCCGAGGCGAGCTTGTCCGTGCGCGATTCCGAGCGGCGTAATGGCCGAGAACTGTCGGTCCAAATGCCCCCCTATTACGGCAAACCAATGGCTTTCTAACTCCCAACACACAAAATGTTCAGTCAATGAGGGAATGGACGAAACGAGCAGGTTTACATTCACACAAGGACATTTATTATAATGAAACACGTATGCAATTAAATAAGGCAAAACACGTATGCAATTATACAAACAACAAAAGCACGACAAAAGAACTACAACCGTCTATAAGCAATTATTAATGTACAGTCACTTACACAGTTTTACTTATGGGACTTAGCGCCACAACATCCATTCAAAAGAAAAGCAGGAAAAAGACCCCATCAAAGGCAATGGGGTCAGACTGGACCTCTTGGGACTTTATGGCGTGGGACTTGGCAGACCGAACGAGTCCCACGAGACCGTTGCAGGTTACCTGCACCCTCGTGGTGTCTGGCTTGGGCGACCCGCGACGTCCCGTCCCCACAGCAGCTAGCGTAGCCACGGTCGAGCTCGGGCCTTCCGTGTGGCAGGCGAGCTCTCTCCGGCTCTCTCCACACGAACGCGCTTGGGCGACCCGTGATGCTCCTTCCCCACGGCAGCTAGCATAGCCGCTGTCGAGCTCGGGCCTTCCGTGTGGCAGGCGAGCTCTCTCCGGCTCTCTCCACACGAACGCGCGGTTTGCACGACACAGCAGGGAAGGCTACACCTCCAGCTCGCGTCTCCTTCGCGACGTCTGGACTTCCACGCAGCTCCTTGGCTTCTGGCTTCCTCCCGACTCCCCCAACTGCCGAAGTAAAAGCTTACTCCTCCCACGGGACTCAACACACGAACTCTGCCACGGGACTCCCACGAACTCAGCCCTACCACGGGACTCCCACGAACTCTCCGCACGGGATTTTCACGAACTCTTCTTGAACAAAGAAAAGATGTCCTCTTTATCCTTTGCACCCCCTCCACCGCACCCGGCATGACTCATGCCCTCGTGATCCACCCCCCGCTCAACCACGGGTGGGAGGGAGTTGTTGACGTCACGGGATGACAGGGTTCTTCTTCCTCTTTGCAGAAGAGGGGGAGGGACGTCTCCATTGTTTTGTTCCCTAACTATTAAATCGATCCGCAGCGCATCTATTCGATCTCTGAACATTTAAACAATGGAAGGTGAGCTATCTAGGGAACATGCACTTATCGACATAGCTGACTAAGGGAACCTGTATGTTGTGTGCAATTGAATTCCAAATTCGTAACAACTTGTTTATGGCTAATATTAAAGAGAATGATGGCATAAGAAGAACTTAGCCTGGAATCCTCGTGTATAACACCGCCCACACAACACACGTGGTGTCCCTTGACCAAGCAGGAGCAGTGTGGTTACAGTATCGTTTCCTTCAGCTCGATTGGTCTTGTCCTGCACGTGATGTTTTCGGGGTTTTTTTGCATTCTTGTTGAATCTGAGGAGATTATTTTTTCGTTCTTGTTGTAAGTAAATTTCAACTACTAATGCATGACGAAAAACACTTGTTTATGGCTAATATTAAAGATGGCATAAGAAGAACTTAGCTTTCTGCGTTCGGCGCGAAATGCCATGGTGGACGGAAATGACGACTTTCGTTCGTTCGTTCGTACATGAGGCGAGTGTTTCTTCGTTTTTTTTCTGTCAAGCAATAAATTAAATGGTTTTCACATATATATAACACATTAGTTTCACAAATTTCCATTGAAATACTTGGGTATTTCCGTCAATTGTCGCCATTTCCGTCGAGGTTACGCACTGCTATCTACCGGACGGCCGTCATTGGCTGTCTTGAGGCACGTGGGGGGGGGGGGACACCGGACCCACCGGAGACATGGTAGACGACGCTGGGGACATTTCAAACTCGGTGCAATTGTATACAGCGCACGCGCTGTAAAAATGTACACATCACATTGACCGACTGTGTTAGGCCCACGGTGGCGTGCAGTCCCTCAGGTGGTGCCTTGCTGCTGAAAATGTGGAATTTCATTTTTAGATGACATCGTTTTGTTTAACTTTTTTGTGTGAAGTGATTTCATTATCTCCCTGTCACTTTGACAGAGATACATCGAAAAAAGAAAGAAAAATAGGACAACTCGACCTCGAGCTCATCTTGGCCCTGGCCTTATGTTGTAACCCAAATTTGGTAGCACTCTGAGTTGCGAGTCTGGAGAGGAAGGTTTTTGAATGAATTTACACGATTTTCCCAAACATTTATTAAGTCCACCATGACGACACACTTCCTGTCATGTAATCAGCATGTTCTCTGCAATATAACATCACGACCCTGTCATAATGTTGCAACTCAAATTAGGTAAAATTGTGACTGGTGTTTCTGGAGAAGAAGATTTTTAAATGAATTAAAGCGATTTTCCAAAAAGTTGACAAAGCCTGCCATTTTGACACTCATTCCGGTCACACGATTGGCATGAATTCCACAATATAATTAACATCCCGACCATAGCCTTATGTTGCAACCTAAATTTGGTGGCATTCTGACTGGTAGGTCTGGAGAAGATTTTGAAAGGAATTTGTGTGACCGCCATTGTGACATACTTCCATCCATCGGGACCATACTCTGTGTGGAGCGTTGGTGCTGCCTATGCAGTCTCCTTGGCTATTGGACACAATCCTGGACGGGTCGCCACTCCGACACAGGATACCAGCAAGCTGGTACTCATTTTTCCAACCTCGGAAGGATGACAGGTCGAGTTAACCCCACCTGGTATTAATTCAACAGCTGAGTGGGATTTGAACTCAGGACTCGAGGATCCAAAGCCCACCACCCTAACCATTAAGCCAACACCAGGCATACATACTTCCTGTCACATGATCAGTAAGAATTTAGCAACTTAATACCCCTACGCTGGCCTAATATTGCAACACAAATTTGGTAGCATTCTGACTGGTGGATCAGGAGAAGAAGATTTTGTAAGAAATTTGCTAGACTTTGCTAGATTTTGTCAGGTCAGGTTAGATCCGAGACCTGCTACAGGTACCATGTAAACCTGTACGAACCTGTTCCATGGTCGGGTTGTCGGTGACTAAACCGTCTCCCCCACCAGGTTTTCTGGTGAGGAGGGTGTTTGGATATGGACACCCAGCAGGATTAAAAACAAAATCTGTCAAAGGGCGGAGGAGCTCCTTGTGAGCCAACGGCCATCCATATCTAGTGCCCAACTGTGTCTGCGGACGTCCTCCTGCAGTTGGGTCACTTTTTTTTTATTTGAAGGTTGGTGGCAGGATTTGCACTCCGGCCACCGTAAAACCCTTCATTCCACAAAACACAAAAACGCAAAAAAATCTGAAAACCCACTCAGTGGGAGTACCTCCTGTGCAGCTTCCCTTCGCAGGGCAGCTCGCCGGATGACGGGATTGGGACAAAGCCTTCAGGACCTCCAATCTTTGATGATAGGAGGGAAACCACGGGGTAACATCCCTGGGTCAAATTGCGGGAGAGTGTGTCGGAGTGGTGCTGAGGTGTCGCCCACCAGACGGCGGTCTCCTTGGGTTAACCTGAGGCGGTCCCTTCGGGTGGGTGTCTGGAATGTCCTATCCCTAAGAGAGGATGAGCACCTGTCTCTGTTATCATCTGAGCTCAAGCGTTTGGACATCGGGATTGCAGCTCTCTCTGAGGTTCGGAGACCGGATTGCGGCGAGATAATGGTGGGTGGTTACACCTACTATTGGTCTGGTCGCTCTGATGGTTACCATACCCAAGGAGTTGCTCCAGCTGTGTCCAATAAGCTGACCCCAATGATAATTGAGGGAACACCGGTCAACGAGTGTATTATGAGATTAAGGATTCGTCACTCCTTGGGTGACATTTCCCTGGTCTCTGTTTATGCTCCGACTGAGGCGAGTGATCTCACCGTGAAGGATGCATTCTACGCTACGCTCGAGTCTGTGGTTGATCAGTGCCCCAGACGAGATACACTTCTCGTCTTGGGGGATTTCAATGCATCGACTGGAACTGATAGGGATGGTTATGAGGTGTGTGTTGGTCTCCATGGGTCAGGAACTATGAACCAGAATAGCAATAAGTTCCTTGACTTTGCAAGAAATCATGGACTCAGGGTGGCTGGTTCATGGTTTCAGCGCCCACAAGCTCATCGCTGGACTTGGTATTCCAACGCTGGCGGTGTGGCAAAGGAGATTGACCATGTCCTCATTGACGGTCGTTGGAGGATGATCCAGAACTGCAGGGTCTACCGGAGTGCTCAGTTCCTCAATACTGACCACAGGCTTGTTGTAGCAACTCTAAAGCTGCACCTTAAATCCTGGAGAATGGTACCATCCCAGCCTCGGCTGGATGTTGGCAAGCTCAGGGATGAGAGAGTAGCTGAGGAGTTTGCGAACAGGCTGAGTGGACACTTGGGGGGTCTGGGTGCTTTGGGGGGTCCTGAAGAGTTGTGGAATGCCTTCAAGACCACCGTCCTTAATGTTGCGGTGGATGTCTTGGATCTCACCGCAGGGCAAAGAAGAATTTTGTCTCTCAAGGGACACTGGATACCATTGACCAGAGTCGCAGGGCCAGGCTGAATGGCAGAGCTGAGCTGTTCAGGGAGTTGAGGCGTAAAACTGTACGTGCACTGAGGGTGGACAAGGAGGCCTATGTGCGAGGAATCTGTGAGGGGGTAGAGCATTACCTGTGGACAGGTGATTCTCGTCCCACTTACAGGGGAATTCGCGCATTGCGTTCATCCAAGCCCATCCCTCGGAGCACTGCAGTTAGAGCAGAGAGTGGTAGGCTCTTGACAGAGGAGTCTGAAGTGAAAGCCCGCTGGGCCGGTTACTTTGAGTGGTTGTACCAGGCTGATCCCCCAGCTGTCGAGTTGGACGTCAATGGTGTTACAATCCCTGTTGCTGACCCTCCAATCAACTGTGGTCCACCTTCGCTTGTGGAAACACGGGCTGCGGTGAACCAGTTGAAACGGGGCAAAGCTCCAGGGATCTGTGGCATCCATACTGAACTTCTCAAGGCTGGTGGAAATGCTGCACTCGTGTCGTTGCATGCAGTTTTGTGCTCTGCCTGGAACACAGGCATCATCCCAACTGACTGGAAGAGGGGCCTTGTTGTCCCTCTCTGGAAAGGGAAGGGTGATCGCCAAGACTGCAACAACTACCGAGGGGTGACGCTGCACTCAGTGCCGGGCAAGGTCTTTGCTCGGATAATTCTTGATAGGGTTCGCCACCATCTGCTTGAGCACCAGCGTCCAGAGCAGTCAGGCTTTACACCAAAGAGGTCAACGATTGACCGTATCCTTGCTCTTAGTGTCCTCACCGAACGCAGACGAGAGTTTCGGCAGGGGCTGCTGGCAGCCTATGTTGATCTCTTTAAAGCGTTCGATTCAGTGAATCGGGATGTCCTCTGGAGGATTCTTGGTCTTCGTGGGGTGCCACCAAAACTGATCGATCTGATGTCTGAACTCTACTCTGGTACTGAGAGTGCTGTGAAGTGTGGTGGTACCATCTCTGACTTATTTCCAGTTGTTACTGGAGTCGTCAGGGGTGTGTACTGGACCCCACACTTTTCAGCACTTGTATGGACTGGATTTTAGGGAGGATGTCGGAGAGATCAAGCTGTGGTGCATCGTTTGGGAATGTCAAAATCTCGGACCTTGATTTTGCAGATGATGCAGTCATCTTTGCAGAGACTTTAGATATCCTTTTGGGGGCCCTCGAGGTGCTAAATGAGGAGTCGAAGCCGCTGGGATTCCGGGTTTCTTGGGTCAAAACTAAGATCCAGGCTTTCCATGACATCTTGGATGCTGCTGTCCTGTCTGTGTCTGTTTGTGGTGAGGATGTTGAGGTCATGGAGAGATTCACTTACCTTGGCAGTGATATTCATGTCTCTGCTGGCTGCGAGTCAGAGGTCAATAGACGTCTGGGTCGGGCCTGGGGAGTCATGGATTCACTGGATTATGGGGTGTGGCGCTGCCGGTACCTGTGCGGGAGGACGAAAGTCCGAGTCTTCAGGTCCTTGGTGCTTCCAGTCTTGCTCTATGGATGCGAGACTTGCACTCTGACCAAGGATCTGAGACAGAGACTTAATTCCTTTGGTACCAGATCTCTTCGGAGAATCCTTGGCTATCGCTGGTCGGATTTTGTGTCCAACGAGTGGTTGCTGAGAGAGACTCGGATGAGATTTGTTACCTGCATAGTCCGTGAGCGTCAGTTGCGGCTGTATGGACATGTGGCTCGTTTTCCTGACGCTGATCCTGCTCACCAGATTCTCTCAGTGAGGGAGTCTCATGAGTGGAGGAGGCCAGTGGGCCGACCACGTGCCTCGTGGTTGCAGCAGGTTGACCATCATCTCAAGGAGATGGGGATGGGCCTGGCATCTGCCTGGGGGATGGTCAGACGGAGGCCCCTTGAGTACCGGCGGAAAGTGGACGCAGCGACGCGCTGTTCTGGCACATGCTCCCATACCTGACCTGACCTTGCAAGACCACCATTTTGACACACTTGCGGTCGAGTGATCAAATGGCCTCCGTTATTTAACACCAGGGCTGTGTCCTAATGTTGAAACCCAAATTTGGTAGCATTCTGACTGGTGGGTCTGGAAAATAAGATTTTTTGAAGAAAATTATTTAGTCGGCCATTTTTACCTCTTTGAAGTCATGTAACCTGTTACCAGTCAGGAGAGGAACATAAAAACAAGCTTTGCAATTCCTGTTACCAGTCAGGAGAGGAACGTTGCTGCCAAATTTCAGCTGAATTGGCCCAGCGGTTTGGCTGGAGAAGTCAAAATAGGAGACAGATGGACGGACGACGGATGGATGGATGGAAGGATGGTGCGCGATGACAATACCTTATCTGGAATTTAAATTCTCAATGAGCTAAAAATCCAGAGCAGGAGAAACACCACGACATCAAGAAGTAAAACAAGAAGCAAACACAGCAGCAATGACTGCTTCCAGAGCAAATGAAACTTCTCAACAGCAAAAAGCAAGACGAGGAGTAAATACAGCAACAATGACTGCATTCTGCCCTCCCGTACCTGTGATCTCCCTGTCATTGTGTTGTACTTCAGTTGGTTGCGCATACTTATCTGGTTCAGGAGGACACAGTTCAAGCCAATGACACCTTTGCCACCCTGTGTGAAACGGGGCCATCACCGTCAATACAAAACATACAGGAAATGGTGCTCTGTGTTGAGGCACGGTGGTGATGGTCATGTTCAACCCTTGATCAGTCAAAGATCCCCAGGGGTTAAACAAGGCAATGTAAGCTTTGGTCTTATTTGTTCTCTCCCACCAGTCTCTCTCTTTCTCTTTCCTCACCCCCCCACCATTCCCTCTCTCTCTTCCCCCTCCCCACCATCTCTGTCCCCCCCCATAAAAACTCTATCCCTCTCTCTCCATCTATCACCCCCCTTCCCTTCCCCTACCCCCCTCCCTGTGCCCCCTCTCTTAGTATTCCCGTCAGCAAAGCAACGGATGATATTTGCCAGTGAAAATATAAATAAATGAAAAAAAAAACATGAAAAAAATGCAGGTGAGCAACCCAAGACAACGGGGAAGCACGGTAATTTTGTGTGCTGATGGACATCAAAGCCAATACACCGGGAAAAATCAGAGAATCATCGGACAACATCCATAAATGAAAATATAAATTAATGAAAAAAATAAATAAAGGTCTCCAAGTCCCTGCCACTGAAAAGCATCCCCAGAGCATGATGCTGCCACCACCATGCTTTTTTTTTTTCATTGTCGAGGCTCGTATGAGAGCTAACACACAACACACAGCAAGGCGGTCATGAGACAAGGGGGGGAAGGGGGGAGAGGGAAGGACAAACCAGTGGGGAACAGACATTAGGAGATCTGTGGAAGGGAGAGGGATGGGGTGGGGAACACGGCATCTATAAGATGGACATTACAGGGACTTCCAGGAAGAAAAGCAGGGAATTTGAAGGAGGTGGGATTGGGGTGGATTAACTGGGGTAGAATTGATTGGGGTGGATTAACGGGGGAAGAGAGCATGCTTCATGGTAGGGATGGTGTTATATGGATGATGAGCTGTGCTCGGTTTCTGCTGGACACAGCGTTTTGCATTGAGACCAAAGAGTTCAATTTTCCCATCATGAGACCACATTATATTTTGCGTCATGCTCTCATTCTTTCACGTGCCTTTTTGCAAACTGCAGGCATGCTGCTGTTATGTGCCTTTTTCTGAGGAGTAGCTTTCGTCTGGCCGCTCTCCCAAAAAGCCGAGATTTGTGAAGTGCTGCAGAGATTGTAGTCCTTCCGGTAGGTTCTCCTATTTCAGCCAAGGAACTCTGTAGTTCTGTCAGAGTGGTTATTGGGTTCTTGGTTACCTCCCTGACCAAGGACCTTCTTGCATGGTTGCTCAGTTTGGTTGGATGGCCAGTTTTACGAAGTCTGGATAGTTCCATATTCTTTCAATTTGGAGCTTACTGTGTGTGCTCTTGGGAACTTTCAACACTCGAGAAATTGCTTTATACTCTTCCCCAGATCTATGCCACCTCACAATTCTAGCTTGGAGTTCTACAGACAGTTCCTTGGAATTCATGGTAGAGTTTCTGCTCTGACATGCACTGTCAACTGTGGCACCTTATATAGAAAGGTGTGTTTCTTTCCAAATCATGTCTAATCAATTAAATTGGCCACAGGTGGACTCCAATCAAGTTGTGGAGACATCTCAAGGGTGGTCAAAGGATATTGGATGCACCTGAGCTCAATTTGGAGTGTTGTATCAAAGGGGTTGAATACTTATTCACTCAAAATATTTCAGCTTTTCGTTTTTCATAAATTTGTAAGAATTTCTCAACTTTGTCTTTTTCACTTTGTCATTATAATGTATTTTGTGTAAATTGGTGACAAAAAATTAAAAT
Source organism: Eptatretus burgeri (assembly GCF_056783735.1). Taxonomy (NCBI): domain Eukaryota; kingdom Metazoa; phylum Chordata; class Myxini; order Myxiniformes; family Myxinidae; genus Eptatretus; species Eptatretus burgeri. The sequence goes on along the minus strand of NC_140962.1, from coordinate 70,087,502 downwards.
TTAATCCATTTTAAATTCAGGCCGTAATAACAAAATGTGACAAAAGTTGAGGGGTGTGAATACTTTCTGAAGGCACTGTATACATTGCCTATAGAAAGTCCACATCCCTTTTCAATGGTTTCACCTTTTTTGCCTTAAAACCTGGAATTAAATTGCATTACATCAGACTTTTTCCAGTTTTATTTACACATCGTAACCTACAACTTCCAAGTGAAAAACAAATTCTACAAATTTCAGAAAATCAATTAAAAATACAAAAGTAGAATATCTCTGTTCGACAAGTGTCCACCCCCTTATAACAGCAATTGCAAATTAGCTCAGGTGTACCCAATCACCGTCAAAATCACACATTCGCTTTCCCGACTTTCTGACTCTCTCACAGCTTTGTCTTAACTCCAATTCGAAATCTGATTTCATTTTTCATCGTCGTTAAGATGGTTTAAGACTCAGTTCCAAAAAACGGGAAGGAAATCAGAAGAAAATTGGTGTTGTTAGACAAAATGCATTTTAAGTGAAATGATTGCCTATTTTCAATCTCAGGGTTGTAATGTAAAGTTCATTAAGACGCCTTCACGGCTTCATCCTAACTCTAATTTGATATCCAATTTGATTTTTCATCGTCACAAAGATGGTTTAAGACTCGGTTGCAAAACTGACGGGAAGAAAATTGGACGAATATTGAAGTTTTAAAGGGGAAAACGCATTTTAATAGACGTTTCTGGTTGGGCCCGAGGAGGGGGAAGAGTGGGAGAGGAGAATGGGGGAGAGAAGAGAGGGGGTAGAGGGAGAGAGGGGAAAGGGGACAGAGGGTGGGAGAAAAAGTGAGGGGGGATAGAGTTATGTCATGCCCACATTTGGCTTGAAACACACAAAAGTGTAATTTTTTTAACGTTCATCTTTCTACAAATGTATTTCAATTTAATGTAGAACACCTCAAGGGACCTCTAAGCATCTCACGGGTCCTCCAGCAATGTGATGCAAGCATACTATTTCGCTGTGCTTGTCAACCGGGGTGCCTGGCTCACCCTGAGGGTGATCACTGGGAATTTAGAGCTAAGTCAACATGCAAACCTGAGCGAAAGGGCAAACAAAACCATGGAGGTGAACTCATCCAATCTAGTCATATTCGGCCTACCAGGTAGCCAGACTTGCATAACTGGTTGAACTTCTCCTACTAAGCATGTATCTATCTATTCTCATAGTCATGATCATCTATGATTCTAGTGATTCTATGTTCTTTTCTTCCCAAGGTTTTTTGCTTTTCCTGGCATTGCTTTAGCCATGTCTAAGTTTAAGACGAAATTGTTAGTTGAGTACTTTTGAATGGTGGAAGAGGTGGAAGTTCAAGTCGAAGAACCGGTGAGTTTTGAGTCTGAAGAGAAATCTGCATCCAGGGAAGATATGAGAGTCGGATGATGACATTCCACCAGCTAAAAAAGTGAAAATTGGCGCTCCGGGGAAAGTGAAACGGTGCAAATGGAACAAGAATTACGTCTGCTATGGATTTTTTTTCTACCTCCGGAAGAAGAGAACAACGAATACCCGTCTGCGCAGTGCCTTTTATGTTCTGCAAAAGTATCGAATTCATGTCTGCTGCCCTCTAAAATGAAATCCCATTTGTTCAATAAGCACAAAGAGCACCAGAATAAGTCTGTTGTTTTCTTTGAAACAATACTGAAACAAAATGCAAAGCATCGGAAACTGTTGGAGGAAAACGTAAGCTTCCCTGATCAAGCTGAGAAAAAGTTGGTCCTTACAAATTGTTCCAAATCGCTCATACCCTCATGCTCAATAATTGGCCGGAAACAGACGCGGAAACCATCATACTGCCTCGTTTGAAAATTGCAGTGGAGCAACTGCACGGTGGCCGAAAGGCAGTTAAAGAAGTAATGAGACTGCCACTGTCAGATAACACGATGAAACGAAGAAGCGTTGTTATTGCAGATGATCTGAAAGAGCAACTTTTGGTGAAGTTGAAAGTGACTCCATGCTATGGCCTACAGTTCGATAAAATGACAGATATTGGTGGGCCGGCCCAACTCATTGCATATTTCTGACTCTATGATGTGGTCTCATGGTGGTCATGACGGGGATAAATAAAGGTGTCATTGCTCACATTAAATCTGTGGGAGAAAACGGTGTTTCTGTTCACTCTCTGTATCACTCACAGAGAAGCGTTCGTGGTGATGAAGCTTTAGAGGCCGTCCACACACAAGAAGGAAATGCAGAACAATGACTTCAAGAAGCTGTTATCAGACATCGTTAAAATTGTGAATTCCATTCATTTCATGCTAAGAAATCCCGACTCTTTGGTGAAATTTTTTTTGGTAAACATTGTCGAGGACCATGTAACTGCTAACACACAGAACATTTAACAAAGGGAGCAGGAGACAAGAAGGACGGGAGAGGGAAGCACAAAACAGTGGGGAACAGAAACATTAGGAGATCTGTGGAAGGGAGAGAGATGGGGCGGGGAACACGGGGTGGTAGAAAGATTGTGTTGAAAATCCAATGAATCCAATGAAATATGAAAAGTCCAATGAATACTCACAAATTGGCACAGGTTTTAAAACGAAACCGAACGACAAACACAGTAAACATGGAGATAACGAAATAACAGTAAAAACGCAACAAAAAAGGACTGGGAAACTCACTTTTGAGAAAGTTGGCAGAAACACTGAAGAACGGCACTGTAGCTCAATAACCGGAACCAAACTGGATTGTATGAAGGAATGGAAGCAACTCAGAACTTATTACACACTGAAGTTTTCTGATCTTCCCGTCATCCCGTTGGAAGTGATGACTTCAGGAAAAGAGTTACCCATTGGAAGTGAAATGTGAATGACTGTGACTTCTCAGATTTGCCAGTGCTGAAGGAATTAATAATTCACTGTGGCTGGAAAGAAGTGAATCCCTCCCTCCAGAGCAAAATGCAGACAGTTATTGCAGATGATTTGCAGCTCCTGGACAAGAACCTTGAGTTCTATTTTCCAGAGGCAGATGCTCAGCAAAATTGAAGCTTTGATGTGATCAATTCCTTTCAGCAAACTATCAGCAAAAAAGGAACATCTTGATCAACTGCAAAGTGACTTATTCCAGAAAGTCCGATTTGATTAGGAGCAAGAAGCTGAGTTCTGGGTTTTGCTATTGAAGGTTCCTGAATATGAGAAGCTGGCCTCAGCAGTCAGTGTGTGACATACTGGTGAAAATGGGGACTACTTGTCTCTCAGAGGTCGGGTTTTCCAATATCGTCAACATCAAGACAAAAAAAATATATAAACAGTTTGGCTAACGTCGACAGCTTGGTGAAGGGAGCGTTGGAAAATTTCCTCGTCCCCGGGTTTGAAAGGCTCGCAAGGGAAATCCAACAGCAGAGAGAGAGGGGGGAGAGCTGTGAGAGAGAGGGGGGAGGGGGATAGAAGAGAGAAGACTAGAGGGGGGAGAGGAGAGAAAGGGGGAGAGGAGATAAGGGAGAGGAGAGTGGGAGACAGAGGAGACAGAGGGGAGAGGGGTAGAGGTGGGTGAGAGTTGAGTGAGAGGGGGGAAGAGGAGAGAGTGATGGGAGAGGAGAGTGCGATTTGGGGGGGGGGGTAGGTTCCTTGAATAATATTTCACTGTTATAATTCATAAATATTATTGAAGTCACATTTCATGTTGTTCAGATGTTCCACAGGTACCAGGTAGTCTATATAAAAATAAGACTGTGTGTCCTGAAGCTCACCTGGATCAGGAGCAACAGCCATTTAAAATCCCTGCATATCCCCTTTGACCTTTTTTTTTTCCCATGGCATGAACAAACTTTGGTACATCATGTGTGATGGACGTTTCATCAAAATTGTGTGTGTGGTTTCAGAGAAGAGAGCAAATACCTATTTTAGGGATTCAAAATCCCCCTGTACACCTCCCTCATGAGTGCAGATTTTGATGCGGTCAATAAACATTCGTTAGGCATCAGACATGAGGCTTGTGTCCAAGTTTCATCAAAATCGTGTGTTTGGTTCAAGTGATAATGACTGAAGTGTTTACTGAGTGACTGACTGGCTGACTGACTGACTGACTCACTCACCTATGGACACTGCTTGATCGCATTAGCTCACCGGACTACAGTCCAGGTGAGCTAACAATATGCTTGTTTCTGTGTGTGTATGTGTATGTGTATGTGTATGTGTATGTGTATGTGTATGTGTATGTGTGTATGTGTATGTGTATGTGTATGTGTATGTGTATGTGTATGTGTATGTGTGTGTGTGTGTGTGTGTGTGTGTGTGTGTGTGTGACATTCCACTCCACCCATTGGTTGGACAGTTCGCCTGACTCCACCCACAATTTCTGCATGAAAAATCATACTGTCATCATGTTGGTGGTTCCTACAATACAAAGCCAAACACATCTTCAGAGATGTCATATTCACAATCACCATGCCCTCCCTATAAGTTTTTCCTTCAATGTCAATTGACTAAAGCGACAGTAGAAAAGGATTTTGAGCCAATAGGCATCACAGGCCACGTGAAGATGGGCATCAGCGATCAAGGCAGCGGTCTGTTGTCTATAAACCGCCGAAATAACTATGTGGCATTCTCTCAAGCAAGACTTTTACCACGGAGGTTACGTGGGTCCTTGCTATTATTTCCAAATATTTTCTCTTAAATGACTCGACCAGGGACCATAAAACCCATGTCATTATAAAGGACTTTGTTTGAGGATGTCCGGGAATCTCGCAACATTGTGAAAGAAAACATCCATCATTATTTACTTTTAACGACGTGTATATGCATCAGGAAGAAGATAATTGATTTTGGGTGACATGGTCACTTGAGAGTTGCAATTCCATGGGGTTTGCACATATCTCGTGGGATTGTGAATGGGACAAGTGATCGTGATGAGCCATGACAAGTAGTTGCTGTTTCAATCGTGGTTTCTGTGAAGTTGGTGAGAGCATGATAGGCAGGGGCAAGTATTACATATTCCACTGTTACAATGTGTGAATGCCTGTTTGCTTTTATGAGTGGGGGAGTTGGATGTGGCAGAGTTGGTGTTGGGAGTGGGGTGGGGTGGGGGGAGAAAATATGTGACAGATTTGGAAGGGGTGGATGAGACTTTGGGGAGGGGGGTTGAGGACTTTTGGTGGGGGTGGGGGGTGTGGAGGGGTTTGAAGGTTTGGAGTGGGGAGGGGATTGACACCTTAGGGTTAGGAAGGGGAGGGTGAAGACAGGGTTTGGGAGGGGGTTGATGACTTGGTGTTTGTTTGTGGGGGTGAGGGGGTGGGGGAGAGTTAAGGACTTGAAATCACATTTTACATTGTGTGGATGTTCTGTTGTGGATTGGTTTGGTGTTAAGGTGTTAAGGAACTCCAGGTGTTAAGGAAAATAATGTTACTTAACACCAGTCATCTAGTGACCGATGTGAAGGACACCGATATTAGTCGATAGCTCTTCGACAATTATTTTAACCGAATTGTCCAAATTCAAGTCATGACATTGTAACAAAAGAATCATCCTTTTTATATACCATTTAAGTCACAGACATACTGATCATCCCTTTTAGCAGGACTGTTGCAGATGTACAATGTTATGGTTTGACTTTTGGTGAAACTCAATGGATTGTTCACTCGGCTCGTTCCTTTTATCATGCTTTAACATCTTAGTACGTGTGAAATTTGTGTTATGATCATTTTTATAGATTTGCATTTACAGAAACACATCACTTATATTTTCTAAACTTGGTCGCATTTTTTGTAGTCGCTGTAAATTTAAGAATTAGAAATTGTAGTCACGAGATTAGTAAATTGCATCAAGTAGATCAAACTAACTGTAAATCATTGAAAAAAAAAACAAGTGAGAATTGCTTTGCAAAACATGTCTTCTTATTTTTCTTATTGTGATATTTTCTTAGTCCCAAAAGGGCATAACTGTGAAAAATTGATGAAACGCCATGAAACTCGAACATGTTCTGTAACTTATCGTGATAAATGAAGGTTTTGTGCATAATTTCAGTTTTACCCACACTTTTCACCGCAGTAAACACATCCCTTTATTTGGGTAGTGTATAATGGTGTGTTCGGTGCCAAAATTAATAAAAAATAAAAGTGCATACATGAAGGTAAAACATTTGCAATACGGCTTATGTACATGTTTACTACATCGTGGTCATATACCTGGGACCATTCCAATTGAACTGGACCATGGACTATCTATCACCCAGGTATAAGGCCTGAGGCCTGCAGATTTGTGCTGCTCCATGCAATGGTGGCACAATATTTTAATTGGGGTGGAGTCAGGTTAGCTGTCCAACCAATGGGTGTAAAGCAGTGGGATGGAGTCAGGACAGCTGATGACTGACCAATGTGTAATACGTGATATTTTCTGAGTCCAAAAAGCGAATAACACTGTGAAAAATTTACGAAATGCCCCTGAAACTCGAACTCGTTCATAATAAAGGCAAGTACCAAGTTTGAGTTCAATATGTTAGAGGGTACTGGCAGATGCCCGTCTACGACGGGTATGGGGGACAGGACGAATCACAATACTCGGTTACGGTAGTTTTCGTGGATGTTTTGCACCGCATTCAACAGCTCAGTTCATATTGGTGGCGTGTCTGGGTGCCCATGGTGGCATTTGAGCGTCATGGTAGCATCACTTTAGAATGTTGGCCTTGACACATAGTGCCGGATGAGTAACACAAACAATTTGACATATTCATAATTTCTATATTACCTCCATCAACAGATTAACAACATGGCAGGATAAAAGTAGTAAATGTTGAGTTGAACAAACGTCCTGAACTCATGGACTTAGTTAAGTAAAGCACGTCGTCTGGGACCTGGCCATCGGTTTGCTGCCGAACGCTGCTGATTGCGGCTTCATCGATTCCCTCTGAAAATTCTATCTATATTCGATTTTTTTGAATCTGCTATCACCTGCGTAAATACATGGAACACAATGTGAGGATTTCGGAAGTATGAACAAAATATGTTCGGAGAAAAGTGTGTTAGAAGTTCCAGGCTTACGCCAATTATATTATGATGATGGGGTAAAAAAGTCAGAGAAACGGACAGATGGAGAGCAAACCTATAGTCCCCTCCGTTGAAACTGGTAGGGGACTAATAAAGACAGTGGAGGAACAAATCTATTTTTCATTTGCAATCGAAACATTTTGAAGGGGAAAAAAAACGTCAAAAAACCAGAAGATTGAAGTTTATTTTTCCTCACCATCAAAACCTTAGTGTCAATTTCTGGTTTGGTGAACCTTGTGAAATGTGGTTCATTTTTTAATTGCACTTTTAGCACAATGTTCGCCTGGTGTTGGCTTAGTGGTTAGGGTGGCGGCTTGGGATTCTAGGGTCCTGAGTTCAATCCCCGTTGGCCACTGAATTAAAATACACCAGGAGATTGACTCAGCCTGTTATCCCTCCGAGGTCGGCAAAATGAGCACCAGTGTACTGGTAAGGGGGACACTGCATCAGCGGCATAGCCACGTCCCAACCAATGATGCAACCAGCAGCCACAGGCTGCACTCGATAGAGCACAATGTACTTTTTTATGACTACTACTACTACTACTACTACTACTACTACTACTACTACTACTACTACTACTACTACTACTACTACTTCAACAGCCCAAATTATTCCTCATTTCTTGTGGGGTCAGCTGGGGAATGTTTTTGGCCAGTCTTTAATTTCTGATTAATTTCTTTAATTTCTGGCCAAGCAAAACTTAATGCAAAATCAAATTATTTCAAAGCTAAAGGCATTCAAAATGTTATTGGAATGGGATACTCATAACAGTCGAAGACATGTCAATTTATTTTAAATATAGAGGTATATTTAATTGGAAAGAAAATTGTAAATGTATTTTTTACTAAGACAGATGCCTCGTTATCCTCTCTGGAGTGCCTTGGATTATTGTGAGTATCTTGTTCATTGAACTTTTTGACCACCACATGTATTAACTTCACCATGCATAGTCAGTTTCCATGCTCCCATCTATCCCATACTTCAGCTACCATTAACAAATAAATAAAAAAAAATTTAAATAAAGACCAGAACAAAAAATGTTTCTCATTCGACGAACCCTACCTGCACAATTACGGCAAGGATACAGCAACCAAATAACCTTACTTTCTTTCAGCTACCTCTTTTGTTTTGGCAATACAACAGCTTTGTGTTCTCTGTGCAGGTTGGACAATAATAATGCAAATTTCACCTTTCAAATCTCATGTTACCATGACAACATGTCATGCAGTCCTGTAATACTTTTCACTCGCACCTTTAATGAAATTCTCTGTGTGCCATTCGATGACTTGAACACTTCGTGGTGGATCTCCAAATGAGGCACACGCATGCATGCACCGAGATGGGAACATGCTTCCTTCACGTGAGTCAGCACCGAGTTAGCGAGACCAGTAACAGGCACAGGCTTCATGCGAGTTGCTACGCACTCCCTGTGTCCTGTAATATGGCAGAATGAGGAAACATGTGCAAGTATGTCACAATATTATAACCTACTGTCGAATACATTTACACCCACTGGATTTGTTCATTGAACCCCATATCTCTAACAACTCTGTCCTCTTAATGGGCCAGGAAGTATAGTTAATAATTATTCATTTGTGGTTAGAACTATACAACTTAGATGCTATTCAGATCTTGAAATTATTGATAATACACTGTAAATTGAATAAACTGTCATTTATTTCTCTGAAAGAATATACCGAAGTCATTGGTTGTTGGCATTAATGAGAATGGGTGCATTAGTGGCCGAAGGTGAGGATGCTGGACTGGTATTCCAAAGGTTGTGGGTTACCATTAAACTGAAGGCAGCAGTGTTGAGGATTTGGATTTGCAGCTTTTATCTTAAGAGCTAGTACCAAGAGAATTACAATGTTGTTATAACATTGTCAATAAAACCAAGCTTGCTCAATGATGGCCTCCACAGAGAGGAAGATCTGCACACCCTTCCACACTTTATGCTTGACCCTTAATGCCCTCTGAGCACCTTTAAATGGACATTTAAATACTGCAGAGAAGCAGCCATCCACACTCACCTTAAAGAATAATAAAAACAAAAAAACTTCCATACACATCAATGGCTGCAGCTCTCACAACCTTAATGAATGAGAGAAGGGTGATGGTGGATTTGTTGCAATGTTTGAGAACTCAAAAGGGCTTCTTTTTTGTACCAGGTTGACGCTCTTGGAAGAGCTAATACACAGAAAGGCTTTGTTATACAATATATCCTATTATTGTCCACTGTGCATTGAAAATAACTCTTCCAATATAAATTAAAAACAAACAAATGGTATTTAGGAAATTAAAATATGATCCAGTTAACAAAAAAGTAAACAAATTTTACCTTGAAATTATATATATTTTTAAACCTTTTCAGAGAATGTAGTATTGATGATCATGATAATAATAATTGTGATAACTATCCGAGTTCAACTGGCTTGGCCACATTCTTGTATACATGATCGAGGTTCGTGGAATAGTTAGAGAAGATTGGAAGGGAGCAAAATGGAAAGGGACAGGGTTTATTTTAACGTGCAGTAGTAGCCTACTTGTGCAGTTCTAAATCAATTTGTGCAGTACTAAAATTTATAATAAAAACGGAATTTATATTTATAATAAAATTTATAATGAGACATTGAGTAGTTCGCAAGGCTGTTCAAAATTTCTGCACGTTTTGAATGCACTTGGATATTTACAGTTATACTTTTAGCTAATGATACTAATTTTATAGACTCCAGTGAGGCATCCTGTGTTGTGTACCTTGTCAAAGAATACAATGGAACTTAAAATCTATAAAATGTTTAAAAATAGCCATTACAAATGCTTCTCAGACTCAGATAATCTGAAATGCTGGGCCATGGCACCTGCCTCAAAGATTTGTGCAGTTCTAAAATTTCCTTTAAAAGAACCCTGGAAAGGGGGAAACACCAACAGCAGAGTAAAGGTGAAAGTGAGAGTGAGATGATTTCCTAACAAGTGTTGGTGTTCACCAGTGAGCAACTAGCCCTGATGCTGGGAGCCCAGTTTCAAATTCTATACAATATGTCGATTTGCCGATTAACATTCGGCCTATCACTGAAAGAGCAACTCCAGTGGTAGTTCAGATGTATTCTGAAATTAAAATGAATTCATGTGTGTGCATTAAAATTTGTCATAAGAAGCCAAGCATTTCAATAGACCTTGAAGAAGATACAAAAAGAATAATAACAATGATGTATAAATTGTATACGATTGTGGAATTGTAATGAAGTAAACTCAATAAATCGTCTAGAGTTGAGGTTACCATGGCGGTATCGCTTTTGTTTGCAAACATTTGGACAAAACGACTTCCTGAAGCATCTGCATCCACTTACCCCCCTCTGAGGTCCGGAATGCGTGATAATTGGCATCAGCGGGAGGGCCTGCAAAGGTGGCAATCCATCCTGCTGGGCCAGATGGCAATTCCAATCGTTGTAGTTGGTTGAACCCTGTCGCTCATTATCTTGTTAATTAACACTTGCTTTGCTCAGATCAGAAATGGGATTTTCTGGATAATGAGTATGGCTAAACCAATAGCATTTGTTGCAGTTACAAGATGCCTCTGCTTATCCAAGATAATTTTGTTAGTTTTGGATATGTTTGCCATGTATAGCATAGTTGTCTATTTAATGATCTACACTGAAACCATGCATCAAAATCCATGGAATCAATGTTCAGAAAGGCTCCAACTTTAAATTTGGTGCTTACAATTGGAATCATGTTAAAAAAATTTTTTTTATGATTTATCGATTACCAGGTGGTAGTCACTGCTCAAGATGGAGGGAAGAGAGCATCGATATTACATTGGAGAAATGTAGTGGAAAGAGATTTGAAGAACAAGAGATTGGCAGAAGAAAATTCTGAAGGCATAGAAGATTGGATAAATGGATCCGAGTATCCGACCACTAACTGTTGGAATTAAAGCTTAAGAAAAAAGAAGGAAGAAGAAGTCGAAGAAGAGGTGGTATTCACAGATCCTGTAACGTCTTAAAATACATTTTATAAAAACTGTGAAGCAAAGGCTAATGAATTTAACAAAAAATACTCTAATTTGATTTTATATTTTATAATGGTTTTTGTTCTTTTTTAAATAATATTTTTTTTTTTACTTACAAAGCAATTTTCATTTCCCTTAAAGGAGAGTGCAATTGAGGGCGAGTCATGAAATTAGTTGCTAATCGAAAAGTAATTGCAACAAAGATATCGTCTTGTGCTTTTTGGAAGTAAAGAGAGGAAGTTTATATTCATGATCAACAATCGGTGTTAGGATGTACTTCAACAGCAATCTGCAATCTGGCTACAATACTGGCATGTAATAGCTTGTTCCTTGCAAATTAAGCAATGTAATGTGTTATTGCATTCTCTTGTAGAATTTTCTTTTTAACAAGGACAGACGGAATAGAGAAGTGGAAATATTTAAGGACACACAACTATAAAAGACAATTAATTTAACCAAGGAAGATAGTAAAGTGGGAGAGGATTGGAAGGGGAGGGTTATAAAAGATTAACTCCAGCTACCATTGTCCTTCAAAAAGCTGTTCCCATGGGGTTTCTCGTTCACTCTTCCCCAATTCTCTTGCTGCTCTTGTGTTCTTCCATCCAGTGAATGTCTAAGTGCAAACTAATACATTGATCATTTCTCATGCACATTCCCTATCTTGTTTACATAGTTTTTGGAGTAACATCCCTGCATCCGTTTTAAATTTTTTTTTATGTTTTTATTACTTGTATATTATATAGAACAAAGACGGTGGTGCACTTATAGATGACTTACAAGGTGATTATTAAAAAATAGACAAATTAACAAAGTGTGTGGGATTTGAATCAGGAATCATCGCATCAGCAGCTGCAGGTAGTGGGCCAAAATGGAAACACCAATGTAAAGTCACTTAATAGGGCATTGGGCCACCAAGTGGGGCAGGTAGGGCCTGTATGTGCCGTAGCATAGAGTCCACCAGCGTCTGAAGTTTTGCAGGAGGGATGCGGCACCATTCTTCCATGACAAAGTCAATCAACTCACACCTGTTTGCTGGAGGTGGAAGACGCTGTCTCAGGCATCGTTCCAGAATATCCCATAAATGTTCGACTGGGTTCAGATGTGGTGACAGATGGCCATGACATGTTCATCAAACCATTGGGCGACCACATGTGCTTGTGTGGATGGAGGCATTGGGTATCTCCTCTTGCAGCCACGTTTGCCATAATTATAGGCAACCAGGCCTGAGACCCTAAGCATGCTGGGATGTTATTTGCTTAATTAATGATGGGGCACACCAGTGTGGAAGCCATTACTTGTTGTCCCTCATTTACTCAGGTGCTTCTGTTTTTTTGTCCACTACTTGTATGTGCTCAAAAGAAAGTCAAATAAGCAAACCCAAATGTAGCTCTTTGAAATAATTTTTTTTTTCAAAGAAAAACATCCACATTTAAATAATCTACATCGATGTTAGACCACATTTAAAACTTCATACCATGGCCTGCAAGCCTAACCAAAACTATGCCTCCATATACATCCACAGCCTTGTTCTATGTTCGAAAATGTACATCCTATGTATAAGACACTGAGAAGTAAACTGGGCTACCTATCCTGATACAAGTTTGGAGAAAAACGGTTTCAAAATTCAAATTCCCATTTATGATGCTACCAGCAGTTTACTTGCCCTTCGGGATTTGTATATTATTTGCTGAATAAAGTATATGCTGTAAATAAATCCTGATGGATGGTTGTGTGGGCTGGCAGGATGGCCAAGGGGTACCCACACTCTCCTCTAAGCTGTCTTGCTTGGATTTGAAAACTTTAATCTCAGTGTTTCACAGGCAGTGTGTTTCATCAATGTGTGTGCCGTCCCTCAGATGGATGTTAAACGGTGTGCCGTCTGCCAACTTTAGTTGGTGGACGTTAAAGATCCCACAGTGTCCCTCTCAAAAAGTAGGCGAGCCATCGCTAGCACTATGGCCAATTTTTTTTTCCAAAATTCTTGTAACCTTGCATTACCCCTGTCCCAAGGGAACAAAGTGCAAAAGGGTCAACCAACAAGGAGTCACTACGCCCGTTAACTGCACATACGGATTAGTAGTAGTCATAATAGATGTTTGTGTGGTGCAATTTTTTGCATTATAAGCCATGAAAATGATAAACCTTTTTTGATCGACTCAAAACGTTACTGTGCATGAATGTCAGGAAATGCTAGGAAATGAATGAGGCAGGGAAGCCCAGGATGGTACTCATATGAAACACCTGCTCCCGACTGGGAGAGTAATACCCCCTCCTTGTGGCAAGGATCAATGTCTGGTATTGGCTTAGCGGTTAGGGTGGTTGGCTTAGGATCTTAGGGTCCTGAGTTCGATCCCTTTACTGTTAAATTAACACCAGGTGGGGATGACTCAGCCTGCCATCCTTCTGAGGTCGGCAAAATGAGTACCAGCTTACTGGGGTAATAACCATTTGGGGTAACCTGCGTCGGAGTAGCGACCAATCCAGGACTGTACTCCTTGCCAATGAAACTGCCTCGGCAGCCTAATGGCATGAAAGGAATGGAAAAAGAAACAGCGAGGATCAGTAAAGCACTTGCACTATGGCATGTGCACAATGCAAAATTGCAAATAATCTCCACTGCTGACTTGCAATACCCTCTGCAACCACCACCAGGTGGTGCTATGCTGTACTCAGCACAGTTGATGATCAACAAACACCTACTTATCACATTTTTCGGTTTTATTATCGAGAATCGACGACAGCCAATGAACAAAAACCAGCATCTGCCTCAAACATTTCTTTTGAAAACTGCCATTAAGACTAAAGGTACCATTAAAGATTACTTTAGTCCATTCAGCTCAATTTGAACCTGGATATGGGACTGCTGAGCTTATTTCTCAGGAGCTCGTATGACATGAAGCCAATTAGATATTCTGTAGAAACAGAGCAACCACGTTATCGTTTGAGTAACAACTATATATTTTTGTAATTTGTTACTTTGCTCATGTTATACAATCTTTTGGGTGGTTATTCCTCTGATGAAGGGCTGATAGTTGAACCACAGTTACACCTCATTTCTCATAGCAGTAAAAATACTCATCTCAACATTCAGTTGATAAAATTCATTTTTATCTTATCTGTTGTTCCTGACGCCAGCCTTCACAGAGATCAGCATTCTGTTTTGTCGAAGATTGCTGTGTTGGTGGTGCATTGTATGAGCATGAAAGATAAACTATGATTTGAACGTGATCGCAGTTTCAGCATCATAATTGGTGTGACGATGCTTTCCGGCTGAATGAATACCTGTGCATTGCCCCACATCGACAACAGTTTCTTGTGAAGTGCCAGGGTAGAACACGTGTACATGTGGAATGCGGATGCAGATGTTTGGAATGCGCATGCACTCGCAGTGTTCCGTGACGTGCAGCAGACGAGTCCCGAGTCCCCTGACCACCCATGTCCGTGCGGGCTTGCATTCATGCACAGCCGGGCAAGATGGCACTTGGTAGCTCCCAGACAATTCTCCACCTGGACTTTTGGACATTGCCTGCACATGAAAAACAGTAAAACCTTGCTATAATTGTACAACTGTGACTCATACGTGGCATGATGCTGTGTGGAAACTGTTGGGAGGCCAACTTATAATTCACTATTATAGAACTATTGTGCCAAAAAAAAAAAAAAGAATTCCTGTCCATAATCAGTGTGGAAGGTGGTTACATATTCATTGTAGTGTGGAAGGTTCATAAATGAGGTTCCACAATGCATGGAAATCACATTGAGGTCAAGACCATTGGCAGAAAATAAAGAAAAATTAAAATAATATTAAAATTTGAATTTTTCATGAAAGCATCATCAGATAATTGGGCTCAGATTGAAATGCCAAATAGTCCAACCCAAATTAAACATACCTGTATATCGATTTCCTTTTAGGATGAAGAAAATCCAGCAGTGGCACCAACATAGAAGACCCATCAACAACCCTGTCATAAGAGTTCTTATTTATCAAATTAGATGAGGGTGGTGAGAAATCTTCTTTCCAAAAGACTACCACCTTAATGTGGTGGAAGGGCTTGCATGCTATAATTATCCTGAAAGCTAAGCCAGCAGAAGTGCAACTTTCTGGCACGCCCCCCCCCCCCCAAGCTCGACAAAGGTCAAAGATAAGGAGCAAGACAAAGAACAGTCCATCACAAACCTTCCTGGCCAACATATTGAGTAAGGAAAAAAAACCCTGTAAACATGACAGTACACCCAATTTCACAGCCTTCAGTCAACAGCAGCCCCAGAACTCCAAACTTTAGCCCTAGTTTGATAGGTGAAAGCCCAAAGGATGTGAAGAATTTCTTGGTTAAACCAATCTGCTTAAATATATTCCATACACCTACCTACAATGCAAGATTGTTTGCAGAAGCTCATCAACACAAACTGGAAGGAGTAACAAAGAACAAAAAAAAAATTGAGCATTAAAGTGCATATGAAGTGCAAACAAAGGTGAAAACTGCCTAATGTTTAGAAGTGTGTACATTTTTTTCTCACCAAGGAAACAAAGAATCCCAGTGTTTGTAGAGTTGGATTTCTTATTGAAAAAAAAAAATTGAAAACATAAAAAAAAAAAAAATGCACATCACCTAGAACAGCAAAGGGCATCATTAAAGATTCCAAAATTATCATGGAGTATGATAGTAATCCATATGTATGGATGGCAAAGTCAAAATGGATGCCCATTCAAATGTGCATGCCTGGTGTTGGCTTAATGGTTAGGGTGGTGGGCTTGGGATCCGAGGATCCTGAGTTCAAATCCCCCTCAGCTGTTGAATTAATACCAGGGTGGGGTTGACTCTGCCTGTCATCCTTCCAAGGTCGGCAAAATGAGTGCCAGCATGCTGGTATCCTGTGTCGGAGTGGCGACCCATCCAGGATTATGTGCAATAGCCAAGGAGACTGCTGAGGCTGCACCAACGCTCTGCACAGAGTACGGTCCCAATGGATGGATTGTAGGCAAAAAGCATGATGTCATAATAAGCACTTCCTTGAAGAAGAAAGATTTGCAAGAATGTACAAGGGAAATTCTCATGGAGAAACAAAGATGTAATAGACCAGCCATATAATCACCGATTAAAAAATACACGCCACAAGATGCGTCATTCCAAGTCAGTTCAAAGCAGGAAGAGATCATCAAATAAGATGAACAGCTGTACTGAGCACTGCCGATATAAAGATTTCGGGAGAAGGATGATCAACATAGACACAGAAAGCCTTGCACAAGAAAAAGACAGATGCACAATGGAGTTCCAAATTAAATTTTAATGGTTAGGAAATGTGTCCATAAAGGAAACTATTTTACCATCACCACAAACTAACACACTTACAGATAAGAGAAGTTCAATGAAACAAAGTGGAAGTAAAAAAGAACCAGGAAGAATAATCGTAACTCAGAATTAGAGAAAAAAAATTTGTAACTAAGGAATGGCTTTACAGATGGTACAACACTTATTTAACAGAGGATACCATCAAGAAAAATACAAACGCGAAGTTTGCAAGATGAATGATGATGGAAGCTGGAGTGTAGCTAATTCTATACATAATTCTATGCAAATTATTTCATTAACTGGAGAGTTCATAGAACACGATACCCCACACAATATTATTATTATTATTTCGAATGCAGCCTGTGGCTGCTCGTTTCATCATTGCTCTGAGCGGCGGTTGCGCTGCTGATGCTGTTCTCCCCCCCCCCCCCCCGTTTCAAGTAAGCTGGTGCTCATTTTGCCAACCTCAGAAAAATGACTAGCTGCATCAACCCACCTGGTGTTATTTAACGTCACAAAAGGGGCTCAAACTCGGGACCACAAGATCTTAAGTCAGCCACCTCACCTGTTAAGCCAACAGCAGGGGTGTATTCAGTTAGCACGTTTCTTGTAGAGTGCTCGCCAAGTGGCTTAAGCACTCAAGCAAGGAATGTGGCTTAAGCACCGTTGATAAGGAACGGCTGGCTCGGCAAGTGCTAGCTAGCTGCTTGGTAGCTGAACACACCCCATGCCTACCTCACGCAGTGTTCAAGTATAACACTTCAATTTTAATAAAATAATGATTTTAAAGATTGTTGAAAAAACAAATTCGGAAGGTTAGTGCTACTATAGCAGATACACTGTAATAACACAAGCTTGAGCCGCAGTGTTGGAGATGGAGGATTTATTTGATCACAATAGAACACAATGTCAATCAGCATCTTCTTCACCCTGATCCTCTCACGTGCCACACCCTCTCATCCTATATGTTGATATCTAGCATGGTTTTGGAAGTATTATGAAGGTGATCTGTGTTCTACAATGGTAAAGTATATAATTGGTTCACGAGCGCCAGCGACCACGATATTCATTATGGGTGTGTGTGTGTGTCTGTCTGTCTGTCTTGAGTATAGCTCCGTGGGTTTTGATACGATGCTGATAAAATTTGGGTGGGGGGTTTATATCATGATCTAGTTGTGTTTTCCTGAGAATGGGCATGCTGCGCCCATTATAGGCGGAGCCACGCCCAAAAAAACACGTGTTTTTAGGGGGTAGCCGATTTCAAGTTACATCTTCTCCGAGGGGGTTTGTCGAATCTGACAGGGGTTTCGGTATTTGGTTAGCCCAATGGCACCTGCATAGCCCCACACAGCTCGATTTTTCATTTTCGTCCCAAGGTCAAGGTCACAAGGTCACGAACTTAGAAAATGCTAAAAAAAAATCAATAAATTGGGCATCGAGCTTCTCGGGTTTTCAACTGTTTCGAATGAAAGTTGGTATGCAAGTAGTGCTCCTCGAGAACTACAACTTTCATTATTTACGTTTTTCCTGATTCCCGCCAGTTTGCCCGTGGCGTCCCCTCGAAGGTTAAAAAATACAAAAGGCGAACCGTGTACATTGCTCGTGAACCATCGCAGTCTCTAGACTTGTTCAACTTTAATACAGGTTTAACGACATTATATAAATAAAATCACCCCATCTAACATGCTAAATTAGTTCTACGTGTCTGTTGTTTATGTCTTTTATGACGTCCCTAACCGTTTGAACCCAAACGGCCGTTTTACCAGCCGCTATTCAAACCTCCATTTACCCGAGTGGCCAGATTTTTAACCCACTTTGGACTTGGTCTGAAACAGGAGCTTATGGATTTGGTCTTGATTTTCGTGTCCGTGCGTGCGTGCGTGCGTGCGCAACCATATCTGACATTTATGGACTGATTTTATTCATACTAGGAAAAAGACAACACATGATGGTATGTATGCATGTGCACACCATTTTTTTTCTCGACATCAGATCCAAGATGGCCGACTGGCAGCCATTTTAATTGCATAAAACCTGATGTTGAACACGTTCTCTCCCATTTATTGGACAAGCATTTACCAATATTGTTCCAACTTGGCTCACAGTTAAAGAATGATGGCTTACATTTACAAGACATTGCTTTTCGACAAGGTGGCTGACTGGCGGTCATTTTAATTGTAAAAAATCCGACGTTGAACACGTCCCCAACCATTTCTCGGACATGCATTTACCAATGTTGTTCAAACTTGGCTCCCAGATAAGGAATGATGGCTTACATATGCATGTCATTTTTTTTTCCGAGATCAGATTCAAGATGGCTGACTGGAGGCCATTTTGCTACTTAAAAGTGTCCCCAACCATTTCTCAGACATACATGGTCTTATTTTGTTCAAACTTGGCTAAAGCACACTACATGATGGCGTACACGTGCTTTTCACTTTATTTTGTGATCTGAGCAAAGATCGCCGACTGGTAGACTGGCAGCCATTTTAGTTCTCCAGGGAGCCCAGGGTGGGGGAGCCGAAAGTCAAAGGAGCTCAGGTTCAAAGGGTTAAAAACTGCAAGTTTCATGTTTGGAACAAAATACAGTATGTTCCGGTAGACTTATGTTCCGATTTGTTTTTAAAATGTAACATACGATTTAAGTAAGTTGTTCCTTGATCAAAAATTGATGATCATAAAATGATAAGACAGGACGGATGGATTTGAACCAGTTGCTTAACCCTGCTTTTCGCTTCATATGTGCGTGGGGTAACGACTAAAACAGCAATCAACGAACAACTTATCGCACTCTTAAAGGTGATTCTAATTAAAATAAAAAAAAAACAAAAGGCAAAAAACAGAACAAAACAAACAGAAGTAATATCAGCATAACTTGAATCTGCCCTCTGACATGGACAACCTAATTGTTGCTCATATGAAAGAAGGAGGGGACATAACTATGTACAATAATTGTAGTTATGTTATGTACAGTACATGATACCTACAATATAAAAAAGTGTAGTCGAGGATTGGAACAACACCATTGTCCTTGTACTGTTAAAAAAGGACACCAAACTTGCTTTGAAAAACAGTACCCTTCAACAAGTAAATTTTTCATTAAATGTTTGCAAGTTTGCATTAAATGTTTGCACCAAAGTACTTCCAAACAGGTTAACAAACTTACTGGATTTCACCACTTAGAGAACAGGCAGGCTTTTGAAAGGATACAGTACAACAGACCATGCCAATGTCATGAGAGAACTCACCCATGAGAAGACAATGGAATTCAACCTGCCATTGTGCATCGGTTTTATTAACTACTCCACCGAAGGTGGACAGAGGTTATGTTTTTACCATGTTTGTCTGTATGTCTGTTTGTTTGTCTGTCTGTTTGTGAGTAAGATATCTCAAAAAGTAATGGATGGATTTGGACAAAACTTGGTGGATAGGTTGAGTGCGTGACAAAGACATGTCTTAGCTTTTGTTGAAGATCTGGAACCAAGGATTTTTAATGTAATTCTTCTCTATTGAGTGATAGGGATAAAAAAAGATATACAACATGATATAATCTCAAAAAGTTATGGACTGATTCGGACGAAACTTGGTGAACAGGTTGTATGTGTGATGAGGACGAATCGATATTAATTTGGTGATGATCCACATCCGATCCAGATACTATAATTTGAAAATATTAAAGTGAATCTTCACAATTGAAAAATGCGGCAAAACAATATAAAGCACAGCATGATATTTCAAAAAGTTGTGGAAGAGTTATGACAAAACAAGGTGGATAAATTGGTTAGGTGACAATAACAAGCTTGTTGGAGTTTGTTAAGGTTCGGATGCAGATCCGGCCTATCACTGGGATACAAAACGTAAACTTTTCGGCCTGATGGAGAGATGCACTCCACAGTGTGCTGTTCTAATTGACGATGAGAAGGCATTTTACCCTTTATGCAGCAAAGCAGTCTTGAATGCACTAAGAAGACAAGGTATTGATGGAAGATACATCAAACTTCTACAGCAAATCTACGAAAACAGCTGAAACTAGAGGGGGAGCTCTCGGTAGAGTGCAAAACCTCCGCCGCCAATACTGCTGGGTCACTTAAGTGAACCTGATATCCTATTCATTGTAGGTCAAAACGGATCAGACTCTACTGAACCACGATTGAATAAACTAAACCAGATTGACATGCATGTAGAAATGCCCAAAAAAAAAAAAATCGAAATTTTTTTGAAAAAAAAGTTGCAAAAATTTTTTTTCTCTAACAAAATTTTTTTGGGTTGGAAATCACTTAAAACATGTAGAAATGCAAAAAAAAATTCAAATCTTTTTTCAAAATGGCCGCCGTAGCGGCCATATTGGATTTTGGACCAAGTCCAACATCTAAGGGCATGATCCTTGGACCATACTTAATCCCCCCACCAAGTTTCGTCGAAATCCGTCGAGGAGTTTTTCCGTAATACTGTTCACAAACAAACAAACAAACAAACAAACAGAAAGGGGTGAAAACAGTAACCTCCATCCATCTTCGATGGCAGAGGTGAACAATGAAACTTTATCGAGATCGTGAAAATATCAAAATAGAAGGATGGGGGCCAGAGATATATAATTTCACAAAAATTATTCATCGCTGCATTGATTGAAGTTTTCTAGAGATTACATTGACGAAAGTGACGTGGTACAAACAAAAATTGTGAATGTCTTAACCATCCACGGTTTGCCGATGATGTCCGAATTGCAGAAATAGCAGTAGATTTACTGTTAATGTTGGAATTTAACTTGATGCAAAATGTCCCAATATAGGACCCAAGTATTACTCCAACAAAGACCAAGGAAACATTGAATTAACATCAAATACAGAAGGAAATCGGAGACAGAAACACTGCAACACAGTGTGTTAATGAATATGAATATGTTTATTTAATATACATTAAACACGTTAATGAATCTGCTTTTCTAGGACAAATGACATCATCCTCATCGGTGTGTTTATAATGTGAAAACATAACTTTCGTCCACCTTCGGTGTCAGAGGTAAAAGAAATTAAACAGATAATTAAATTAGGGTGGAGTCTGGTAAATTAAGCTAATGTTAATGAAGAGCACCATTCTAATTTGTCTGAAAATAATTTATTCAACCAGTGCATCCCACCAGTTATGTCTTGTTGCTCAAAAACATAGCTTTAAACAACAAACATGACTCAGAAGATGAGAACAATCCAGCATGCCATGGAAATATGAATGCTTGGATTCACAATCAAAGGCGGAAAAAGGAATGGATCAATAAGGGGAAAGATAGAGGTGATCAAAGTGGTAGAAAGAGTTAAGAAGAACAAATGGCATTGGGCTGAACACATAAGCAAAGACAGACTACGCAAAATATGGAGAAATGCGATTGAGAACTACATAGGAATAAAAAAAATGAAGTGAGCAGGAGACTGGGAGGAAGTCTGTTGTCTCGGAGAGGGATGATGAATGATGGATGATGGATGATGATGATGAAATTGATGGCCTAGCAAAAAGCTTTCATTGTATATGTAGTCCTTTTACAATAGCTTTACCATTTTAAACAATCACACTTATTATATTTTTCAACATTGTTTGGGCCACAGAGTTACTGATAAACCCTGTAACTCTCAAGTTTTGATGAAATACCATGTTCATTGTTATTTCAAACTTTATTGACCGAGAGCTCAATCTTTGCCCCATTTATATCTGTTTTGTTTCATGATAGTTTACTCCTTGCTTCTGATAGTTTACTCCGAGCTTCTTTTCTGTAGCTTTTTGCATAAACTATTTTACAGAAGTTTATTATGGGCACATTGCATTGAAAAACAAACTCTCCACAACTCAATTAAATGACTCAAACTAATTTAAAACAAACTTACAACTTAATATAATTACAATTATAGGAAAAGTTTCTGGGGATGAAGAGCAGATGACTATGGCTGATCTATTTGGTTTTCCCATTTTATTACCTCTTTAATGGATGTGAATTATTGGTACTTTTAAACTAAAGCACAAATTTGTTTTCCTACGTGCGTGTTGAAGAACGTGTACATGTAAGTGAACATTCATGACGAGTCATTTTACGGGTCATTTCCTCCTTGCAGCAGAAACACATTTTGGGGATAATTTGCAACAACGCTATGCAGACATACAAGGACAAAGGCCATTGTTTCCTCGCCTTACTTCCTTCCCCCATCAGCTCACTTTGAATGTTTGTTTGTTCCCTCCAAAATGTGTGATGTAAATGTGGTTCCTTTTGTTTGTGAGCAATTCTCTTTCCTCTCTGTCCTTTCTCACAAGTCAAAGTATGCAAAATGCAGGAAGGACGCAAACTGGGTGGTAGCAAAGACATGGTGAGACAAATGGCACTGTCTTTGTCTGAGGTTCTTCGTATTTCTTTGTTTTTTTTAACTTTGTGATGCTATAAAAAGTAACCTTTTTCTGCACAGAGGTTGTGAACATGGATCATTGACCTTGTTTGCACAATCACAGATAATTATCCATGAAAGCAAAGACAAATTGAACAATTTATGTGTAAAAAGTGAGTCGTCGTCGTCTGTAAGATAACACTGGTGGTTCTCAGACAAACTATAGAGTAAGCTCACCAGGCGGGATCGTAACACCTCCAGCATGGTCATGGGTTTGATTTGGCCTGGACGCGTCGCAGGCCCGACAAGCCGATCTGTAGCATGACCAGATGGAGACTGGCATGTCCCAACATCCATTCCGATGGGAGTTCCTGTGACATCTGTTTAAAACATGATCCGAAAAGCCATTATATACACGATTCTGCTTCATTAAAAGGCATTGCTGCATTTTTTAAAATTTTTATTTATTTATTTACACTTATAATTATGGAATTGAACCTCGGACCATGGAGCCATGGTTTCAGAAGGGAATGCCAAACAGGCAAACCTAGTTAAAGTCATATCAACTCAAATACATATAAACTTCTGTCCAGGTGATGCACAGGCAAGACATATGTGTTATAGTCATTATCCTTCAAAGGGGTATTATGAAACTCGATATGCTCACTTTTGGATATTAAGAACCCCACATCATCTCATAAACATTAGTTGTCCTTATAACTGCCAGATTTAAAGAGACAAAAAAAGACAAGAGTTTAAAACTGTTTCATAGGATAACCTTCAGTTAAAGCTCAATAATATATAATGATTATCGAAAGTTCAACTTCAAATCGTTTTATGAATAAACACCCAGTCATTATCAGTCATTGAAACTGTTAATGTCCCAGATTTTATGTAAGGGGACCAGTCGTCTTCGGTTTGTCTGTGGGAGTCCCTCATTGGCTACCAAGCAATAACTTGAAGTTATTTTGTATTCATTGCCGAGGATCATGGAGGAAATAGAATACAGAATGGATCAGGATGTAACTGAACAAAAAGAACAGGAGAAAGAGAGAAGTAGGAGGTGGGAAGAGATACACCAACAGCAGAGCTGAGGGACAGAGTTTGAGTCTCTTTTAAATTCAGTTTGTTTCCTTTGAATAAATATATTCCTGCTTTGGCGGGCTTGCGATCCTAGGGTCCCGGGTTCAAATCCTGCTAAGCTGTTGAATTAATACCAGGTGTGGTGAACTCGGCCTGTCATCCTTCCGAGGTCGGCAAAATGAGTGCCAGCATGCTGGTATCCTGTGTCGGAGTGACGACCCGTCCAGGATTGTGTCCAATAGCCAAGGAGACTGCTTAGGCAGCACCAACGCTCCGCAAAGAAGATGGTCCCAATGGATGGATGGATGGATGGATTCCTGCTTGGGCTGGCAGGATAGCGCTTTAAGCAATCCAACCTGGTTTCGAATCTCGACCGAGCTGTCATGCTGGTGTTTCGCATTCAGGGTGATACATCAAGGTGTGTGCCATCCATTGGAAGGACATTAAGTAACATGATGGTGGATGTTTAAGTTCCCAGGATGTCTTTTGTGAAGAATAGGTGAGCTATCGCAATGATACCAAAGCTATTGCATTGAAAGTAACAATAACACCAAAGGCTCTTATGTGGTGTTTTCAAAATGTTCCATGAACGAGTTACCCCAACAATAGTTCAAGAGAAGTCAAATTTTTTATATTTATTTTCAATATACAAGTAACCGAGCATCATTGGCTAAATGCTCAGATTGGAGAAAAAAAATTATATTTCCACAAGAAAGCAAACATTTATATACTTTTCAACAAACAGGTTTATTGAACAATTGCATCTCTCTCATAAAAAGATGAGTGCCCAACCTATGTATTTGTCTTTTGCAAAATTGACAATCAACCATCATCATAACGTATCACCTCCGAAAGAACATATTATATGAGGGACTGTCCAAGGAAGTATAGAATGAAAAAAAATGTTCATTCATGCATGCACATGCATCACCTGGCTGCTGGTTTGCATCATTACTGGGCAGTAGTTGTGCCACTGATGCAGTGTTTCCTCCACCAGAGCCATAAATTTGGGTCGGACTTCATACTTTTGCCAGCGTAGCAGCACACAATGACGTACACTTCAAAAGGTACTTTAACAAGCAAGTGATTGCTCACGGATATTAAAGTGACGTGCCCTTACTTTTGTAAAGGGTAGAAACAAAGGTAGGGGGGATACATAAACAGACGGTATGAACAGGGTTAGAGAGGGAATTAGAGGTCAGAAGTGTGAACGGGGAGAATGGAAGGTGATGAATTAAAAACAGGTTCTGTCATTGGAGAATTAGCTCCTGGAAAACTGGGGATAAATGACAATTTTTTAAGTTGAAGCTGCTGAAATTTTTTTTCACTTATTCAGTACAATTCATTGCATCAAAGTGAAGGCCCTGTCACACCTTGACGATTTAGCTGGCGTATGAAAAATTTGTCTAAAACGCTGGCACACGTCGAGTACGTCGTAGTACGCTGGCATACGTTGTAGTACGCTGAGCAGTAGAGAAATTTTAACATGCTTGAAATTTTTCAACGTATGCCAGCGTATGACTCACACGCTCCGCATACGCTGGCCATAAGTTGTAGGCACTTTACACGATCGTTGACACACGTTACTTGTAAGTTACTCATTAGTCGAAACACGTCGAGGTAATGTTTAGTGTCAGTGTTCCAGACTCCATGTTTTTTTTTGTTTTTTTTCGGCATGGCGGTAATGTTGACACTTCGATTTCTAGTGCGGTTATAATATAATGTAATTAATAGGCTGCCGCTCAACGATTTAAATCATAACCGCACTAGAAATCGAAGTGTCAACATCACCGTCATGCTGAAAAAAAAAATCATGGAGTCTGGAACACTGACGGGTTCCTCCTGTGTGAACCCCATTTTTATATACCAATTCCCCTAAACGCTGCCAATACGCCATTATACGGTAGCTGTAAGTTAGAAACACATTCAGTAAGTTCTGTGGTCATCCGGAAGACGTCAAATACATCATATTTGATGAACATAGGTTCAAAGCACGTTACTCATAGGTTAGAAATAAGTTTCGGGTACGCTAACCATTACCTCGACGTGTTTTGACTTACGAGTAACTTACAAGTAACGTGTGTCGACGTGTGTCAACGATTGCGTAACGTGCCTACAACTTATGCCAGCGTATGCGGAACGTGTGCGTCATACGCTGGATATGTCGAAAAATTTTCAACATGCTGAAAATTTGTCGACGTACTCTGCGTACTACGACGTATGCCAGCGTGCTTCAGCGTGCTCTTAACGTATACAAAACTTACCCATAACGTATTCGGCAAATTTTTCATACGTCAGCATACGCTGGCTAAAACGTCAAGGTGTGACAGCGGCTTGACACTTCGATGTCTAGTGTGGTTATGATTTGAATCATCGAGCCGCAGCCTTTTAATAGGCTACGCCACGTGATCGTCGGCGATACGCTGCCGCGCTATGCATAAGTTAGACTATCGTTGGGCATAAGTTGTGAACGCCGACAACATGCTCAGCATTCGTTGATATAAGTTATCTGTATGTTATCGAAACGTTCTGTGTACGTTGCTTATACATTATGCATATGTCCAACTCCTTATGAATACGTCCAAAACTGGAAAAAAAAAACATCAATAGTTCAGCGTACGCCAGCGTTTTACATACATTTTGATACCTTACCATATGCTGGCTTAAACGTCAAGGTGTGACAGGGCCTTTAGGAAGGGTGTGAATAAAATTTAAATTGAGAAAAGGAAAGGAAGGGGAGAAAACCCGAATCTAATCGAGAAGAAAATAATGTGGGTGAGGGAAAGAGAATAATCCTTCCATTTTGTCTGTTATATGTGTAATATTCTGATATCCCTTATTCCCCATCAAGGAACATCTTGCAGAAGTAAACGTACAATGACTGTTGTCTGTTGTTACCTCTGCCACCGAAGGTAAAGGAGGTTATATTTTAACCTCTCTCTTTCTGTTTGTTTGTTAATTGCCGGAATCCTCCGGATTTCGGCAATTATGTTGGTCGGTTGTGTGTGTCATTCTGTGCGTCTGTCTGTCTGTTTGTTTGTTTGTGTGTTTGGTTACCCTGTAGCAGCCACACCGTTTCAGCAATCATGACCAAACTGGGTACAGCCCTCGGTCATGGTCCAACTTCGACACTTGTCGTTTTTGGTGAATCTCGGTCAAAGGTCAAAGGTCAAGGTCACTGAAAACCGAAATTTTTATTTTCGCAATAACGTCCGCTAGAATGGTCGTATCGACTTCAAACCAAATCCAAAATGTGCATCTTCCAATTCTGCATCCAAACATATGTCTCATTTGGGTGTCACACCAACACCCTTCTTAGTGGTCGGGGGTTGAATGTCGGGGGGGGGGGTCGAATGTCAGGGGGGGTCGGGTCAAAACTTTCAAATTGCGATAAAAATGCCATTTCAATTCCGATTGACTTCAAAGTTACGATCATGACCAAACTAAGTGCTATAACTCATTAAACAGTAGCACGATCGACTTATAAGACCCAAATTGATTCCCAGGTGTTTGTTTTTTCAGAGATCATGGAGATATGACAAAGTTATTCCGGCAATTCCTTGCTCAACGAGCAATTTCATTTGTTTGTTTGTTTGTGCGCAGGATATCTCAAAAAAGTTGTGGACGGACCCAGAAGAAATTTTGTGGACAGGTTCGGTGTGTGGCAAAGAACGAACTTTTTAGACTTTGGTGAATATCCGGATGTGGATCAGACTACTAGAATTTTTAAGCGATTCTTCACCATTGAGAGATCGAGATAAACTAATATATAACACGATGTCTCAAAAAGTTGTGGACGAATTCGGATGTAACTTGGTGGACATGTTGGGTGTTTGACCACGCCAAATTGATTCGATTTTGGTGAAGATCTGAATCCAGATCCGACTACAAGAATTTTTAAAGTGATTCTTCACCATTGAGAGACAGGCCAAAAACGATATTGTCACGGTTCTAGGAACCGTATGCATACAAACATACAGTTGTCCTGAAGTTAGTTATTCCATTAAGTATATGTGTAGATAGATCCCTCCCTTGTGTGTAGTGGGAAAGCAAAGTGGGTGCGTTGCAATGTTTTTTTAAGTTGGATTAAGAAATCATTATATCCCCTCCATTATTATCCATGGTACCATAGCACTTGCAGCCCTCGGTTCGTTGGCCACAGCGCACCATTGTCCATCTGTTGTCTCTGGAGGCTTGTTTCTCGAGGCAAAATCTTCGCGTTCGCTGTTCCAGTTCCTCGGCTTCCCCAAACGTTCCAATTCCTTCTTCATGGGTCCAGACACGCGTGGAGTGGCCAGGCTTTTCCGGCCTGGCCGAAACTCCGCCCATAAAGGGCGGACCCCATGAAGGCCCTGTCCAATCAGGACGGACGATGACGTCGGCTTCACCAAGGCCCCTCCCCGACCTTGGGGATCTATAAATTACGACACCATCCTCAGAGTAGAGTGAGAGAGTCTGAGAGTTCGTTGTTGGTTGAGGGAGGAAGAGGTTCGCTGGTTGGATTTGAAAGTTTGTTCGTTCGTTCGTTGGTTGGTAGTGAGAGGGCTGAAAAGACCTCAACCAGGCCTCGGTCAGGTCCTGCTCCTGTCTGCAGCCCTGTTCATACCTGCGACTCCGCGCTCTCCACGCGGGCTCCTTCGCAGACACGGTCTCCACACGTGCTGCTGTGGGCCGAACTGCACGACCTCTGTCGGGTGTCGCACCACGGAGCACCCCTTCCCTCGGAATGTTCAGGTACCGAAAGAACTGCGACCTCAGCTACCCCCCCCCCCCCCAAGCTGCAAAAGTCCTTTGCCATTCAACTGGGTTTATTTTGGCCGAGTGTGTGTCTGAGTGTGTGGCGCCTGTCCATTAAGTAAAAACTTTAAGTTTTAGAATTACTGTAATTCTTGTCTCTATTATTCAGGCGACAAGTCTGCTCTGTGTCCTCTTTTGTAAGTTGCTGTAAAATTGTCGCACTACATCTCTCTTCTGTCATCTGCATAACACACCAATAAACCTGTTCCTGTACCACATGAATTTCCTCACTTAGTGTAAATAAATTATTGTAGCAATGTTCCCAGTTCGTTTTTGTCTTTTCCTTCATTGGTCCAGCATGGTTCGGATCTAAGTTTAGCCGGGTCTTTATCCCCGATAATCTGTTCATTCTCGCTAGTACGTCCTTGGCAGTTCCACTCGGCTATATCCGACCCGGAGTTGGTAGTTGGTAGAGTGATCCGGTTCGGGCAAGGTGTACCGAGGGCGTGGTTCTCCGGTCGTCGAAACCGCGTGGTTAATTAGGTAAACTGATTACACCTGGCAGGAAGACCCAACGCTACGCGGTTGAGGTATTGGCGTCCACGGTCGGTTAAGTGACCCGCCACATCACGGAGTTATCCGTGAGCGACGGCCTACAATTCCGGGAGTCTGGTGGGAGATGAAGTAACTTCCCCCACCTAGTGGTCGTTCTCGCCACCGGACCACCGGCCCCCAACAATATCGTACTGTACAGCATGATATTTCAAAAACGTATTTATTGGACCCGATATGTTCTTGTGGATCAGGCATTGTGTGGTGGAGGTATGTGCTCTACCAAGTGCCCTTCTAGTTTAACTTGCTTAACATCTTAACTTTACATTTATCCACGACCACTTGTTTTTAAGAAATTGCATGCTGCTGCAGTCCGACTATCCCCATAGATTTTGGGTTTGAATGTTTCTTCACATCAATGTGAGTTTAGAGTTTCGAAAAAGAGAGCCAGGTAGTATGTATAATTCAAATTTATTCATCACATATAACTTTGCAGGAAATACTATAATAACAAGAAAGGGAAATCATAGATTGCAGACCCTCAGCAGGACTTGTTTTGCATGGCATATTTTGTGTGGCAAATAAATGGAAGGATGTAATAATGAAAGGTCGTCCAATGCAAATTAAAGTTCTAAATGGTCTCATAAATGTGTAGAGGTCAAAGGTCTGAAAAGTTGTAAAGGTGAAACAAAAACAAACTCTGAAGGTGGAAAGGTCTGAAAAGGTCTAAATGGGTCAAAATGGTCAAAAAGTGTCTAAAGGGTCTTAAAAGGTCAAAGGGATCGAAACTCTAAAGGGTGTAATATAAGGTCTAAATGGTCGGAATTGTCTGAAGGTGTCTAAAGGGTCCTAAAAGGTCTGAAAGGTGTGAAGGTCTAGGGGGTAGAAAGGAGTCGAAGCATCTTTAGGGTTCCATCCATCTATTGGGACCAAACTCTGTGCAGAGCATTGGTGCTGCCAAAGCAGTCTCCTTGCTTATTGGGCATAATCCTGGATGGGTCACCATTCCGACGCAGGATACCAGAAAGCTGGTACTCATTTTGCCGACCTCAGAAGGATGACAGGCTGTCAACCCCACCTCGTATTAATTCAACAGCCGAGTGGGATTTGAACTCAGGATCCTAGGATCCCAAGCCCACCACCCTAACCATTAACCCAACACCAGGCATCGGGTTCCAAAGCATTTAAACAGGGTGTATGGGGTCCACAGGGTCTTCATGGGTGTTACGGGTCGAAATGGTCTTAAGGGTCTTAAAGGGTGTTAGGGTTCAAAAGTATCGCAGGGGTCTTCAGGATTGAAAGGGTCTTAAATAGTCTTAGGATTGATTATAAAGGGTCTCAAAGGTTCTTAGGGTTCCAAAGGCTCCAACGGGTTTTGCGGATCTTAGGGTTCTTAAGGGTCTAATGTAATTCATACACATTCACATTCTGTGCGGACAAACAAACACACAAATAGACAAGCCGGTAGGCGGACATGGGTCGTCGATCAAGTCGAATTTAGTCGTTTTTCAGCCGTTACTAGCCAACAAAAGCATCCATAGCAACGGTTCTTTCTCACACATAACTAGGACATACCATGAACCTACCATACCAGTTTCATGTACATCTGACTCATAGTCTCTGAGATATAACGAACTTCGTTTTTTTTGTTTTTTTTGACCAGGGTTCATTCAAAGTCTATCTTCTCCGACAGTTTTTATGGGAGCGGGCTGAATTTTTTTTGTCAAGGAGGCTGAATGTGTTGCCCACAAACTATCATAGTGAATGATTTTTGAATTCCGATATTTTCAAATATCAAAAATTTCAAAGGCCCATAGCAACGGTTCTCAAACGTGCACAACTGGGTCATGGTATGAACGTACCACCAGAGTTTCATCAAAATCAGCCTACGATTAACGGAGTACTGGCCTGGACAGACAAACGGATATAACGACGGAAAACCTGACAATAAGGGTAGATAGATCGACTACCCAACAAACAAACGGAACCAAATGCAATACCCTCTCCTATAACGAGGTTTTTAATGTCATGATTAATACAATATATACAATATTTAATATAAAATAACAGGCAAAACAGGCAATAATACAACACAATAAGCCAATACTACACAATAATGACTAATGCAGTGCCTCTGGATAGGCAACATTTCGAGTGTGGTTATTGGGTGCCAGAATTGTGAGTTTGGCGATTTCGATAAGATGATGATTTGTAATACTGCTTACCACCAGGTGGCACTACACGACACACATGTGGAAAAAAAAGACAGAAAACAAAACTTTACATATAAATTAGAGACAAGTAGGGAATCCCCAGCAATGCCCCCGGGGGACGGGGGGGGGGGTGGAGATCCTGGAGTGGTTGGGGGGGGGGTTCCCGGCGCTGCCTGGCTGCGTGAGTTTTCCCGGTGGTGGTTTTGGCCATGAAAGAGTGACAAGCAAATGCACAAAAAACACACACAAACGAATTTATTTGTAAGATTTCAACATTTTCAATGCACAACATGTGCCAGAACCCCTCTGTAGTTTTATATCCTGTGAAGCTCCTTGTGGGGGGGGGATGGGTTATGTCCATGCCCTGACCGTGGATACTCCCTGCACGTTTTCAAAATTTAGTGGAGACTGGCCCAGCCGTTTCATTTTTCAAATGATTTTCAGACCTATACAAACATACATGTACAGGGAATTTCCGAGAGAGCGAGAGAGAGAGAGAGCGAGAGAGAGAGAGCGAGAGAGAGCGAGAGAGAGCGAGAGAGAGCGAGAGAGAGAGAGCGAGAGAGAGAGCGAGAGAGAGAGAGCGAGGGAGAGCGAGAGAGAGCGAGAGAGCGCGGGAGAGCGCGGGAGAGCGCGGGAGAGCGCGAGAGAGCGGGAGAGAGCGGGAGAGAGCGGGAGAGCGGGAGAGCGGGAGAGCGGGAGAGCGGGAGAGCGGGAGAGGGCGAGAGGGCGAGAGGGCGAGAGGGCGAGAGGGCGAGAGGGCGAGAGGGCGAGAGGGCGAGAGGGCGAGAGGGGTTTGTTTAGGTGGGGGACTGTAGCTTAAAATCTTGCTCAGATTCTGAAGTACCTACATCCAAAATTTGGGGCCTCGATGTACTCTGGTTCAGCCAGGAAAGAATAACATACAAACATACAAACACGCAAACACGCAAATGAACAAACAAAAACTTGAAAAAATTCATATGGATATATATATATATATATATATATATATATATATATATATATATATATATATATATATATATATATATATATATATATATATATATATATATATAGGCACACTTTTGGCCTAGATGCATCACGTATCACCTTTGAGCTATCCAACCCTTATTTTTATATTAGACAGAGGAAAGGAGGGAAGGTGTGGGAAGAAAATTAAAACTGGACTAGCAAGGGTTATTACCCTGTGGCACCCAGCAACCAGTTAACAAGCTAACATTCAAGTGGTAAAATTTTCTAAAAACGTGTGTTCACTTTGTAATGATGGGGTATTTTGTGTAGATCGGTGACAAAAATTTTTACATTTAATCCATTTTAAATTCAGGATGTAACACAACAAAATGTGACAAAGTCAAAGCGGGTGAATACTTTCTGAAGGCACTACACATATATTGTCTCCCTTTCCAGTGCTCACAAATATAGCGACTCCATACTGGTTGAATGTCTATCCACTTTAAATGCCAGTGTAATGACCTTTCGCAGTCTTGACTTATTCCCCACATTTAGATAACTACACCAAGAAATAAAATTAAATGACCAAACACTGATCAGAAATTAATTAGTTAACATCGACATCATGCAAGAGCTAACGTCAAATTGAATTAAACTTCTTGTGAAGATACAATCTTTGCATTGATTTCTTTAATACACGGCATTAGTATTTTCATCAAAAGTTAGCGCGTTATCAATAATAGTTCCCAGCGATTTGAATTTGTTCCCAATTTCCACCTTTTCACCATTTATAGTTCCAGGCAGAGACGGCTGGGGCAATTTCACCTCCTGCCTTTTTGCCATGAAGGGAAGTGGCAGCAGAAAATGCCTTATCACATGAACACCCGAAGAGGTCTGATGACATTGCTGAACTAACAGGGAGTGTACAAGGTTTCTAAGATCGATCATGTCCTTTAACAGCCAATAATTTTGGCCTCGCAAGTCTTTCGGAGTTTTTACGAGGCGGACCTTGAGATTTCCTCAAACGGATTCGCCGATTCTAATTTGTCCTGTACTTGATTAATTTTTGCTGCGACAATACACCGCACGTGTCCTGGCAGTGAATGACTCTTCCTGACAAGCCTACAGCTGCCATAGAGTTATGTAGGATAGCAATACCAGTCGTGCTTTGCAGTACACTACAACCAAGTGATATTACTGATAATTCTCAGCATCGGGATTAATTAAAATAATCTTACCACACGTGGACGTGAACACTTTTTTGGACCTCTTGGTTTGAAACAGCAACTGCAGCTCTTCCGTTTTGACTGTGAGTCATGATCTATGTTGAATTCCTCTGCTTCATTTTAGTTTGATTTGTGGCCTCGGTTTCTTCTTGGATTTGTAACTTGTTGTTTATCTCCAGATATTTATCTTCCACCTTAAACCAACAAGTGAAATCCTTCAATACAGTGCATGTGGTGAAGCAAATGAGTACACTAATGTTAAAATATGCAATTTATGCTTTTCAGTTGTAAAACAATTAAAAAGCGTACTTAATATTTGAAATGTAAAAATCTTGTTATTATTGTGATAAGCACCTTTATATATATAACAGAAGGAATAAAATCGTTCGATACATCGTGGCAGGGGGCCGCAAAAGAATGATGTAAAAAAATAAGAATCATAAAGTTAATGTACAGACAAACAAATGGTAAGTAAAATGTAAGCTTTGCTGATGAAAAGATGAAAGCAAAGCTAAAATATTTGTTGAGCAAAACATTGAAACATAGTGGTTACACCAACTACATACTATTAGTTATATTGTTATTATATAAAATATAGACGAACACATTTTGAATTTAAGCATATTTAATTTTTGCATATTTTGAATGTACAGTACAAAGTTATGAAAATAAATCAAGATGTCCCTGGTTGAAAGAACCACTTATCACTTTGCCACCAATATCTGTCATAATTGTAAGTAAATTTCAACTACGAATGCATGACAAAAAACTCGTTTATGGCTAATATTAAAGAGAATGATGGCAGAAGAAGAACTTAGTTTTCAGCGAAAAATGCCATGGTGGGCGGAAATGACGTCTTTCGTTCATCCGTACATGAGGGGGGAGCGTTTCTTGTTTTTTTTTTCCGTCAAGCAATAAATTCAATGGTTTTCACATATATAACACATTAGTTTCACAAATTTCCATTGAAATACTCGGATATTTCCGTCAATTGTCGCCATTTCCGTCGCTACCGGACGGCCGTCATTGGCTCACTTGAGGCACGTGGGAGGGGGGGGGGAGGTGGGACACTGGGGACATTTCAAACTCAGTGCAATTGTATACAGCGCACACGCTGTAATAAAGGAAGGATATGTTCGTATTATTTTATTTCTTGCCCTCAAATAAATTCTGCCCCCCTTGCCCTTGTCCATGGTAACAAGTTCATGATTGTGACTTTTTCAAAACCCCAAATCATCTCTTTAGTTTTGCAAACATTCAGAGTAAGATAAAAGTCTCATTCTGTATGTATCTCACAGTGTCACTCAGTTAGGTGAATCCCACATCACTTGTTGAATGTGTAAATCTCATCGAAGTGCAATGCAATGGACGATTGATCAGAAAGACAGCCAACAATGGTGGTATCATCCGAGTACTTAATAAACACACACACTTATTTGAGAGCCACTCATCCATCATTGGTGTTCAGATTGAACAGTAAAGGTGATAACACACTGCCTTGTGGTGCACCAGTATTCAAGATTGATAACGTCAATAAACTACCATTTGCCTTCAACTGCTGAGGACAGTCTAGTAAAACTTTTCCACCCAGTGTATATGGGGGTTCAGGCACAGGCCACTCAACACTTTCAGACAGGCAAATGGTTGCATAGTGTTAAATGCTGACAAGAAATCAACAGATAATAAACTAGAGAGTTCAGAGAACACGATACCCTGCAAATTGTTAAATACATGCAGGAAGGCCTTGCCATTTGCGGGGTTACGTTCTTCAAAAATCACCGTGAACCGCAAATCCGCGATGTGCAAACTTGGGGGATAATGGGGAAAATAGGGTTCGTGACTTCAACTTTTAAATTTCTCCAAACTGTATCCTCAATTAACGCCTTTGTGCATTGTTTTTGTGCGATTTATTTTCATGAATAAAAGGGTTTTTAAGAACATAAGATATAGTAATATTTTCCTGTATTATTATTTTGTTTGCAGCCTGTTGCTGCTGTTTGCATCATTGCTCAGAGCACAGCTGTGCTGCTGATGCAGTTCCCACTGTTTCAAGTAAGCCGGTACTCATTTTGCCGACCTCAGAAGGATGGCAGGCTGAATCAACCCATCTGGTGTTATTTAACGGAACAACAGACGCAAACTTAAAACCATAAGATCTTAATCCAGCCACCTTAACTGTGAAGCAAACACCAGGCTTATTTTCCTGCATATTAAGAACATAAAATAAAGTTTATTTTGTTGAGTTATTAAGATCATGAAAGTTATCTTTAATAATAAGCACTTCATGACATTGGATTCACGAATTATGGGAATGTCGCACGCTTGAGCATCTAGATCCTCACAGACAATTTCACATTTTATTCAGTTCCCTGGAACATCAAATGTAGCGTTAAAGTCTCTCAATTCATCCACAAATTTGAAATCAGGAACATGAATGGGCAATATGCCATCCTTCACCTTCTCGTTCATGCCCATCATATTTCTGAGTCCCCTCCAAACGTTACAAGCATCACCATCATAAAGTTGTTCTTCAATGTTATCCCTGCAAAACTGTTTACGGTTGGCGATGACAGAGTGCTGTTCTTCCATAGACACCCTGAGGGTGCAGTCATTCTTCTGCAGGAATGCAGGTTTCTTCTTGATCAAATAAGCCTTCACTTCAGTGGTAACCCAAGATTTGGTGTTGGGAAACACGTGTATGGTTTTCTCTGTGGTCACAAGGTTCTCACAGAACTTCACGTAATCAGTGATAGTCTCAGTAAATTACTTGGTGACCTCACAGGAGTTGAAAAATGCATCCCAGTCTGTACATAGGAAACAGCCCTTCAAACATTTGTTATCCTCCACTGTTCTAATTTTAACTGAACTGATGAAAGTCATTTTGCCACCTGGAGCACCTATTTGCTATGACTTATTGCACTCTCATAGCCAATGTGACTGGCTCTCAAAGGGATCCTCTCATTTCCTCTACTTGTCAAGGCTGGAGTGCATCAAAGCAGTCTCTTGGCCCCAGTCCGATTTTATATTTTCATCAGAAGTCACCGACTGAAAAAATCCTCTATATCTCTGCTGATGACTCCACTCTCTGCTGCAGCAGCCATCAACCTTCACATAGCAGACAGAGGGAGGCAGATGCCTCCATCTGTCTCTGTGTCCATCTGTCTGTCTCTCTCTCTCCCTGCAGAGATTGGTGGAACCACAATCTGGTCCTACACTTGCAATTTAAATCCTGACAAATCTCACACTTTTAAAAAAACTAATTGAAAAGATAATCTGGCAAACCCTCCCATCTACTTACTCAACAATCCTCTTGAAGAAGTTCAGTCACTTAAACAGTTTGGCCTCACCATCAGATCAGACATTATCTTTCTTGGGCAAACCATATATTTAAGTTGGCTTCCAAAGTCAGCCACTGACTGGGCATCCTCTATTTTGAAAAGTCTTTCCTTCACACATGTGAACTTTTATCTACCTATTAGGCATTCATCTGCAGCTTGAAGGAGTATGTACTTCATTACCCTTTGGGCTGGCACCCCTGCCTTACACACTTTTCAGCTTGACACGGTGGAAACTGTAGCCTTCAAAACCATTGCAATCTCCTGGTATGGGATGAAACTGAGCCTTTGAGCATGTTGCAGTCACATTGCAGACAGGTCAGTGGTCTAAATGTCTTCTCCTGCCTCCTTTCTCATCAAGCACCATCTGCCTTTTCCATGTTCTGTCCCCTACCTCCTTCCCTCCAGGTTTCTGCTGGGTGCACATGGTCCACCATTAACCTCCTTCTTGTGAAACTACCTAAACCTAGGGTCATGACTAACCACTCATTCATTCCTCTTTTTTTCTGGACTTTGGAACCAACTTCCACATTGCCTTCAATCTCGTTCTTCCCTCCAGGTCTTCAAGATAGCTATTCACCACCATCTCAGATCATACCCAACCCCAAACCATCATCTTTTCTACCATCACAGCTCAACAAGAATAACCCTTCTCATCACATCAGACCAGATAATCAAATCAGGTATTTGTTGGGTGACTGCAATGCGAGATGGGAACTTCATTGCCCTATCCAAATCTGTGTCTGTCTCGCAGCCCATCTGTACCTGATGTCAAAATGCATGCTGCCCTCTTAACATCCCTCAACTTCGGTTTGTCACCCTCTTCAGCTTGAACTGTCCTTCTTTCCTCTTTGATCTATTGGATACCCTTCATAACCATCCATCATCTCTTACTTGCACTCACCTGTGCCACCACTTCTGTTCTATCCAATTAAATTCTTTCCTATTTTGCTGTCCTGCTCAAATGATTTCCTTAATTTGCAGTCTATTCTCAGCAAGTTCAACCAACTCCTGCCTGAATGTTCTACTTAGTTCTCACTCATAACTCCAGCTCGAGTTCACAGATCACTGGATCTGTTGAATATTGAGGCATCAAATAGAATCTGGCTTTACTAATCTTATATTATTCGACGAATGACCTAAATGAGAGCTATATCGTCATGTTTTTGCTGGAAAAACCAAACCAGCTTACATTTTTGGCAAACCCAGCCATTTTTGAATTTACTAATTATCCATACTCTCCTTCCTTTCGACTCTTGTTGGTGCAATCTCATACATTTTGTAGGTGCCACCAGAGAAAGGAGAGGAGGAGGAGATTGGGACCATACTCTGTGCAGAGCGTTGGTGCTGCTTAAGCAGTCTCCTTGGTTATTGGGCACAATCCTGGACGGGTCGCCACTCCGACACAATATACCAGCAAGCTGGCACTCATTTTGCTGACCTCGGAAGGATGACAGGCCGAGTTAACCCCACTTGATATTAATTCAACAGCCGAGTGGGATTTCAACTCAGGACCCTCGGATCCAAAGCCCACCACCCTTACCATTAAACCAACACCAGGCATAAGAGAAAGGGAAACAACCGAAATTGGTACATTGCACCACATATTACACCTACCTGACAGCCCACAGCCATCAATTACAGACAAGCCTTCCCCGAGTTGCCTCTGCACCCGGGTTCCATGACATCTATCCATTACTGTTAGTGCATACCATTTTTTCAGTCTCCTGACAAGCTACTCTCTCAATGTAAGGATCCTATTGTCTGCTACGGCAAAGTCAATCTCATTCACTTTTCCTTTTCTCAAACACAGACTCCTACTCTTCTTTAGCCTAAATTTCATCGAGCTCCATGTAATGAGCTCCTCTAGTTGGTTGAACAGCATTTTGGCTGTTTCCATCTCAGCAGATAGAATGGTAGTGTCATCTATAAAAGCCCTTTCTGGTGGCAGTGGCTTTTGCATACCTCGGAAAACACCAGCTGCTACTCCAGATGCACCTCAACTTATATTATTACTTCCATAGCCATAATGAACAGCAGTGGTGAAACCACACATCCCATTGCAATGCTAACTTCAAGTGGCGAGCACTCAGTCTTGTACTTCAGAATGGAAAAACGCATAAAAAGACATCGTAATACTGGGCACTCACATCCCTCACCTACTGCAGAGATCCAGAAAAGCTTTGGTGATCAGACGATGCTGCACCAAACCGTATGCATTTGCTAGGTCCAGCCATATAACGTACAGATCCTTCTTCTTTTGCCTTGAATATTGGATGTTGTCTCATATCATAGGGGCATGCTCGAGATCACCCCAGACACCCTGGCACACCAGCTTTCTGTACAGATGTGTCGATGCAGCCATTATTTACAACATACTCAACCAACCTTCTTGCAAGTACAGCACTCTGAAGAATATCTTTCCTTCCACATTCAATAACTAGAGTTCAGAGAACATGATACCCCATGCAGTATACTTCATTTTAAATAAAATAATGATTTTAAGAATCATTACAAAAATTTTGTGCGATTTAAGTCATCCAGAAGCAGTCATGAACACCAGACTAACACACAACCCCATTGAACCTTTATTTTAATTGAAATACTGCACTACAAAACTGGAGGTTCTTAGAAGTATTATGACAGACATACAATTTGTGTACTACGGTGTTCAAGTACCATATATAATTAAATTTAAATAAATAAAGATTGTAAAAGTCATATAAATAAAATAACTCCGGAATTTACTGCCAATTTTTGCAATCCATTACATTACGTTATCGAACACATTCCATGACATTAGTTATTCGTGCCTGTTGTACATGCCCATTATGACGTGCTTAAAAACACTAAGTTTCCTGTTTGGAATGATTTTCAACTTTTTTTGACTGCCAGGCAGGTAGACAGAGTAAAAATATTATCTCACTCCTCTCTGCGCATGTGTGATTGGGACGAATTCTGAGACAAAGCACAGTAAAACAGAAAACTTGTCTTCTGACTTATGTTCAGATTCGTGTTCAAAATATAACATTCAATTTAAATAAGCTGTTCGTCGATCATAAATTGATAAGTAAGACGGATGGACATGAACCAATTGCTTAACCACACTTTTCACTTCGCATGTGCAGGGAAAAGATATTGGACGAAATGGATACAAGTAATTAAATAAATACAACTAGAATGTAAGTGTATATAAATAAATAAAGTGCATATAAAGGAAAAATAAATAGTTCAAAGTTTTATGTTTGTTGTGGAGATGAGTTTGATCGAGATTTATGTAAATAAATAAATAATTCCAGGGGTAAGTAGGTAAATCTACAATAATAAATGTCAGTGTGTGTCCGTCAGTCTGTCCGTCCGTCCGTCTCTTCTACAACTCCAAAACCATGAAACGTCGCGGCCCCAAACTTTGCATGCATACTATAGGAACTCCAAGGTGGTGCATGAATGAAAATTGGGTATTTGGGTTAATTAAAACACCCCTTTTGAAGATAATTAACGCCCTTATTTAATTATATCCTTTATCAAGTGCATCCTCAGACACCTCACTCTTGATTTGGTCTGAAGGTTCATCCTTGGTTACACTTTGCTGGGGTCTTACTTCCCTATTTTGCTCCATCTGCTCAACATTGCCTTGAGTTGGAACCAGCTGTAATGGTTTATAAACAATAAAGTGCTCAAAATGTTTTTTTTTCTTCCCGGATATCATCGAATGCCTCATCTACATCCCGATGAATCGCTGTATACTTAACTTTTGTAAGTGATATAGTTTTCAAATTAGGAGGTTAGAACAATTTCATGCATTATATGATCTAATTTTAAACGATCTACTCTCACAGACCAATGAAAGTATATCATCGAAATATGGTTTCGGCTTTGCGGATTGGATACCGTGGACTAAATAAGTTTTGAAATCTGGAGTGAAATCTGATCATTTAAATAAATAACGATTCTTATAACTAAGCCTGTATACCTATTTACTTTAGCAAGTCCCTCCTTCTCCACAGAAACACAAGAAAATGTGAAATTGCCAAAGCATTAAACTTATCTTTTTCTTCTGTTTAGAGAATCACATTGAGTAAAAAAAAGATTTAGGAATGTGCCAAAATTAACCAGCTTCATTGGGTTGGTTTCGTTGAATGCAATGAAAATAATTAACCAGTGGGATCGACGTGAAGGCAACTGCAGCTTGGTTATCCGTGTGGAATCTCCAGAGTTAGGAAGGAAAAATAAATTAAATTAATCAACGAATTAAAAGAAAGAACGAACGATTCACATAACAGGAGGATTAGGGTGAGTGAAGCAATTGATGAGGGTGAGTAAAGCAACTTTGAAAAATTTCCACTCAATTTTTTTTTGTCAGGAATGCATTTCCCCTGTAATACATCATAAATATCAATGGGATATTGAAGTTCGATTTGAACGATGTTTTCCAGTAATGCATCTATGACGTAAATACCTGGAAGTGCCTGTATATAGGTGTGTGTGTGTGTGTGTGTGTGTGTGTGTGTGTGTGTGTGTGTGTGTGTGTGTGTGTGTGTGTGTGTGTGTGTGTGTTGATAAAGCATAACATAACATTATCTTTGACTTCCCCTCCCCCCTTCCACACTCCCCAATTCCTGCCCCCCTTCCGAGCTACCCCTCCCTCGTTCGCTCCCTCCTCACTCCCTCCCCACCCCCTTCTCGTTCCACCAGCCATCCTCGCTCCTCTATATCTATATCTATATCTATCTCTCTCTCTCTGTCTCTCTGTCTGTCTCTCTGTCTGTCTCTGTCTCTCTGTCTGTCTCTGTCTGTCTGTCTCTGTCTGTCTGTCTCTGTCTGTCTGTGTCTGTCTCTGTCTGTCTGTCTGTCTGTCTGTCTGTCTGTCTGTCTGTCTGTCTGTCTGTCTGTCTCTCTCTCTCTCTCTCTCTCTCTCTCTCTCTCTCTCTCTCTCTCTCTCTTCACTCTCCCCTCTTCATTCTTCCCTTCCCCTCCTCCCTCTCCCACCCCTCCATCCTTGCTCTTCTTTCTATATATCCCTCTCTCTCCCTTAGTATTCCTGTCCCAACCTATAAATGTCAGTGTGTGTATGTATGTGTGTGCGTCCTCCATAACTCCAAAACATGAACCATAGCAGCCTGAAACTTTGCAGGCATACAATGGTGACTCAAAGGGAGGGCACCAGTGAAAATTGGGTGTTTGGGTTAATTAAAACATCCCTTTTGAAGAGAATTAATAGCCTTATTTAATTGTATCCTTTATCAGGTGCATCCTCGGCCACCTTGCTCTCGATGGAGTCTTAAGGCGCATTCGGTTACCTTACTAGGGTTTAATTTGCCATTTTGTTTGGCCTTCTCAACAATGCCTTGATTTGGAACAGGCCGCAAGGATTTCTTCACAAGAAAGTTTTTTTTTTTTTTTTCACTTTCCTCACATATCATCGAATGCCTCATCATCATAGCTACAAATCGCTGGATACATTGCAATGCTTATAAAAGCCCTGAGACGCCGGCGTTTGTGGCTTTATTTCATTTCCGCACGTCATAACCTCGAGAATCCCTTAAACTCAGCAAAATTACTTAATTTAAGCTCCAGAATTGAACTTAGTCGGTTCAGTTCTAACTGATAAAAAGTGTTCATTTGCACAATTCAGTCATTGCTTGGGTGTTTCCAGGTGGATGGGTTGAAATCACCAATTGGCAATCGGTAATTGCTTTCCAAGCTCGGCGTTCCATTGGAGTGCTTGCTTGAGTGCTTAAGCCACTTGGCGAGTGCTCACTAAGCTGCTTGATTGTTCATTTCAAAGCCACCAGAAGTTAGACCCATCGCTTCGCTGATGGAAATACAGTTACCAATATTTGTGTAATTGTTAAAAAAAAATATATATATATATATATATATATATATATATATATATATATATATATATATATATATATATATATATATATATATATATATATATATATATATATATATATATATATATATATATATACACATACATACATACATACATACCGGGCGTAGTGGCGTGCGCCTGTAATCCGGCTACTCGGAGGCTTGGGTTAGAGGATCGCTTGAAGAAGGGAGCTCTGCACTGGGCCGCGCAATCATGGCAGGGCAGCCCGGAATCATGGCGAAACCCAATCCTTATCCCTGTGTCGTAAGAGGCGACCAGGGTTGCGTCAGGAAGGGCATCCGGCGTAAAACCTATGCCAAATCAGTATGCGGATCATAACGGATGATCCGCTGTGGCGACCCCGAACGGGAGCAGCCGAAAGACGAACAACAACATATATATATATATCAAAATTAACTTTCACCATTTAAAAATCATGTGAATAACATTGAAATATCAGCTGCTTTTCATATCCTTTTCTTTCCTGTGTTGCAACTAGAGCGACCTGCTTTATGATACTTTAAAAGGTGGTGTATAATTAGCGGTTTCTGAATCTAGTCAATGTGAGAAACAGGATTGAATGATACTCATATTATTATAAGTGAAAAAGAAGATGAAGGCAGAAAGAGCTTTTCCACCCAGTTTTATTTAGAAAACGACGGTTAGAAAACCTTGCAGTTTTGGGCATGTGTTATTGCTTTGGAAATGCCCTGGTACACTGCCTTCCCGCCCCTCATGCACCCTCCCCTTGCCTTTAAGCTGCCTTCCCCTCCCCTCACGCTGCCTTCCCCTCCCCTCACGCTGCCTCCCCCTCATGCCGGTTCCACCTCCCTTCACACTGCCTCCCCTTTCCCTCATGCTGCCTTCCCCACCCCCTAGTGCTGTCTTTCCCTCTCTAACCTCACTGCATTCCCTTCTCTCCCTCACACTGCATTCCCTTCCTCTCCCCGAAGACTATCCTCATCCCAAACCCCCTGATCTCCCCACCTCCATGGACCTGTCCTGGCAGACTCTGCGTGCTGTATTAACATGCTTTTTTAACGTACCCAATTCCTTTCAATGCTGTATTATGCCCCCCCTTTCTCTCCAAGTCCCACTGCCAAACACAAGTCGAGAACCCCTCCCCTCATGCTTACTTCCTTCCATACCTCTCTCCCTTCCCACTTCCCCCTCTCTTCCTCACTCCACCCCTCCCCCCCTTCCTGGAGTGTAGAGTGACGTTCGATGAGGTGTCGCTCACCCCAAAACTCCTCCGCCCCGTCGCGCATTCCTAGCTCCACACTTCCTCACCACTCCGAGCTTCTCCACCAATCCTCCCTCCTTGCTCCCCAACCTCCTCTCTCCCTTCTCACTCTCCTCTCACCTTCCCTTATATGCTCTCTCTCTCTCTCTCTTGTCACCCTCCCTCCCCTCTCCTCCCCTCACCCCCCCCCCCGCTCCACATCTGTTAAAGGGACTATTTAGGACTGACAGTTGAGTTCTCAATTTAAAACTGCTCCCCCAAAGTGTATTATGTATGAATCAGATTTGGAGT
This sequence comes from Eptatretus burgeri, assembly GCF_056783735.1. NCBI lineage: Eukaryota > Metazoa > Chordata > Myxini > Myxiniformes > Myxinidae > Eptatretus > Eptatretus burgeri. The sequence goes on along the minus strand of NC_140962.1, from coordinate 70,043,304 downwards.
GAACCAAATAGAAGGGGACAAGGGTCACTACATGTACGAGCATGCATGCATGCAGGCAACCCTTTGCCAGGTACACAGCGTGAGTTTAAATGCTCCCACACAGTTTTATATAGAACACGGTGGTTAAACAAAAAATGTTACTGTTTGTGCGCATTTTATTGCCCTTCCCTTCCTCTCGTGCTGCCTTCCCTTCCCCTCACGCTGCCTTCACTTCCCCCACCCCTCTTCACTCTGCTTCCCACCTTGCTCCCTTCCCCCGTCTACCTCCTCACTCTCTTTGCCTCTTTTTCTCTCCTCTCTTAGTGTTTTCATCAGGGAAGCAACGGGTGGCATTTTCTAATATATATATATATATATATATATATATATATATATATATATATATATATATATATATATATATATATATATATATATATATATATATATGTTAGAGTGCTTCTGGAGCCCTCAAAGTAAGCAATTAACTTCTACCTTATCTTAAAATGTTCCATTAGTGAAAATAATAACCTCCGTGAAATTTAAATGAAATCAGAAGTCGTTTAGGGGTTCCACCGGTAGCCCGAAGTTGGACGGCTATGCCCTCTACTATGTGCATACGGCAGTTATTCAATTGGGATCCATTAATGAATGTAACATATATTAGCTACCTTCAGTGTTTATTGTACATATTAGTGCTATGTTCGAGTGAGTCCTTTTTGTTCAGATAATATGTTTAAAACAACATACGGCAGCATTTTTGGAGTTTAAATATGTACACAATAATAGCTGCCATATATATATTTTTACACACAATAATGGTATGACACAAACTTCAAGCAACCTGGAGCTCTTCACAAAGCCCGATGGATGGCAAAGCTGTTATATTCCATCAAGATTTGTCTGTTGGAAGCTGCAATTAACCAACTCCCCCCAGGAACAATTACAACGAAACACCAGCTGCCAAAAGTGAAGGACTACCATTGTCTATAGGTGGATATACCCACGTAAAATCAATTTCTGTCTCAAGGAATCTAGTTATGACGAATGAATTGAGTATGTAAAAGTTAAAAGTCTACATAAAAGTTAAAAGACCATGCTACCATTGTCTACAGCTCCTAATGGATTACATGTAATTCTGCTGTCGATGCACCTTGGAATGACTTGAAGCTGTATCACACTCTGCTAATGTATGAAGCTGTGAATCCCGAGGTTTCCATAAGTGCAGTCAGAGCATTTCAACAGAATCTCTGGTACCTCACTGCAGAGATGGTACCTCTCACACTCTTCAGTCACAAAGTACCACAAGAAGAGAAATGGACACTAGCTGATAGACTGTTAAACCTCCAGAGGTTATACACACGCCATGTGACCGTTTTGGCACTGGGTTTTTTGAAGCCCAAGTTCCCTTCAGGCATCAATCGGTCCACTACGTTTGCTGATTTAGTCAGCCAAGATTCTTGGTTCACTCTTCAAATTCTAGAGATAGACCATGAGTTTCTTGCAGAGGATGTTGGAAGCTGGTCAAACTCTGCTGCATACCAAGCTTCTGTTGTTAATGTTGATGCCATGAATGTGGTAAATGATTGTGCTGAGCATGGAGTAAAACTGAGTTCGGACTTTCTTGCAGCAGCCAAAACTGAAGAACATTATCAAAATGTGTTACATGGTTTGGAGCATGACAGAAAACAAACGTCAAACCTGCACAAGCGGAAATCTACAAATGACAATTAGCATGAGACTCGGTGTGTTGTGAAATTTGGCATCTTTGATATGAACTGTGAACTACTACAATAAGAGGTACCAAGATTCAAACTGTGGATTTTCAATTCGTTCCTTATTGAAGTGCTTTAATACATGTTATTGGTTCTCTCAAAATTTGAAAAATAGTCATTTTTTGACAAGCACTGCCTTTTGTTCGGTTTCTATGATTCAAATATAGAAATGGTAGCCAATTTATAATATAAGCTCCAATGTATTAAATAAGACATAAGGCAGCTATTTTTTAATTATGTCAATATCTATCAAATAGCTGTCTCATGCTTAATTTTGTGAATATGAACAGGGGTAATTCCAGCGTAACGGACATAACATTGAGACAAAAATTGCATCACTAATGTTGAAATTTTGAAAAGGTTGGCCATATAAAGAGAGTTTCTTTATTACATGTCGTAATTAGTCTCTATGGCTTTCTGATATTGGTACAAACCCCACTGTGCAGTCAACTACTAAAGCAAAAATCAACATTTACGAGGCGCAACGGACATAACATCAAAATGGACACAACTAAAACTCGTCATAGCACAATTCTTAAATCCTGCGAAATAACGAATTTGTAGTATACCTTTCATTCACGGTAAGCAAACTAAACATTAGTAGCATACTTTCTATATTCCAATGATACAATCTGTCTGTTGTTTGTTAAAATATTTTGAAAAGTTCACTGTAACGGACGTAACTCAGCAATATAACGGACGTAACCCATGTGATCACATATTGGAGAGTCAATGCTAGGGTGCATTTTATGATATCAATACAATCTCTTACATACATCAGCGAACATTTGGTTGTCTAACAGCTTGTATAAGCCTCATTGCTTGCATATGCCGCGTTGATGTTGATCTATAGGCACAGAGCGAAATGGACCAAATATGTTGATGAGTGTTACAGCCTGATCCAATATCAGTAATAGTCATCAGCGAATACTACTTCGGATTAAAACATTCATCAAATAGCCATATTTTCGACAAAATGATAACAGACAGAATGACTTACCGTTGGAAGACGTTGAGGCAGTTCTTTCAAGATGGCCACCAAATCACGTGACATCATCCACGGAGTAAATATCGCATAAATAATGAAAATTCAGACCAAACTAAACACCGTCCAACAGAAATCCTTTTGAAAAATACATTTTCAAATTTTATGCTTCATGTCCATTATTACGTGGAATTACCCACAGTGAGATGATTAAACATAACCTTAAATAGGGCAAATATGCAGAACGATTATACAGGAGCTATTATTTTTCAGAGTAACCCATTGCATAAATATAGCTTCCTTTTGCATAAAATAATAAACTTGCGATACAATTTCGATTGGCTCGTGGACCCCCTAGACCAGGGGTTCTTAACCTTTTGATGATTCCAGACCCCCAATGGATTGCCCAACATGGTCCCATACCCCCTTCGCTTGACTGTCGAAATCATCATCATCACCAGTCCTATTAGTTGACAGTATGAATTCCAAAGATGTCAATAGCTTGACTTGTAGTCAACAGCTACAAGTATTTCACAATACAACTTTGATTCACCTATTTCAGATTATAAATCAGCAACTTTACTTCTTATAGTTGAGTTTTATTACACAAAAGAAGAAAACAAACTTGAATGTGCAAGTTTTTCAATATCTCGACTACATAACACATACTCTTACTAATCCAGTGAGATATTTGATGTTTTTGTGCAATCAAAATATGGAATCGGGGTACAGTTACTGAAAATGCTACTCACATGTCATCTGATACATCAAGTCGATTTGTCCACTTTGATTTCAGATTTAATAATGCATAGAATCCTGTTTAGCAAAGGTACGTAGTTGTGAAGGGAACCAAAACATTCATTGCCCTCATAGCCAAGTTTGGGTAAGCTGCGAATTGCTCACACCAAAACTGCTTGACATCCATCCCAGCCCTTTCAAAATCAGCTTTCTTTCTTGGGTCTTCTTGGAAGTCAATGAAATCATCCTTTGCTGAATCGTTGTCACTCAATCTCGATATATCAAACGAGAAAGGGTTTTGGATCCAAACAGATTCGATGCAAAGATCATCAATATCTGAGAAGTAACCTTAAAAATGTGTACATATGACTTCCAAATGGTTCTTGACTTCTTGAAGTATTTCGACAGGCAATGATTTACCATCTCCAATAAAAATATTGTCAAGGATTGGAAAGTTTGCCGGGTTTCCGCTTTCAACACGGCGACTCCAAATAGGTAATTTCCTTGTAAATGCGACAACTTTTCCCCTGGTTTGAATAATGTCCACATCCCTTCCTTGCATTGACATATTCAATTCATTGAGGAGACTAAAAATATCAGCCAAATATCCCAGGCCAACAATAAAATGTTGATCTTCAAAATTATTTGCAAGGGGGGATTGTTGATGCTTGAGGAATTCGAAAATTTAATTCCGAATTTCAAGATTTGATATTAATCGGACAAGTGCTTCCCAAGTTATGGCCATTTCTTTACCAAACCAATGACAGGACACATTGCTTGGCGTTTTGCACACACAGTATCTATCTTCTATCCATCTATAATTCCAGCAATCTCTGCTTGTTTGCCTTTAAAAAGGTTTGAAATTAATCGGGAAAGTGGTTCCCAAGTTATGGCCAAGTTAGAGCGCGTTCCCCATTACGGGTTACAACGTACGGACTTCCGGATAGTGATGACTTACTGTATTCTAATAATTTCTCGATTTCTTATGCGCATTTATAAACACAATGCCCCAATCCAGTCGTCGTTTAGGAGAGCGAAGGAACGGACTGTGTAGTTGTTTGATAGTTTTTTTTTGTTTGTTTTGTTTTTTTGCACATACGGCCACGTGAGAGCGAAGGAACGGCCTGTGTGGTTGTTTGATAGTTTTTTTTTTTGTTTTTTTGTTTTTTTGCACATACGGCCACGTGAGAGCGAAGGAACGGCCTGTGTGGTTGTTGTTTCTGGCACGCGGTTTGAAAGTTTTTTTTTTGCACGTATGGCCACACAAGTACGGGCACGCACTAGTTAATTAAAATGGGCTTCATTCAAAAACAATGCTAAACCAATGAAGGAAAGGACGAGGATGAGCTGAAACATTCAATAAGAGGGGATATTTGTTTACAATAGGGGGGAAGGAACACATAAAGGCAAGAGTAAAACCGACTATAAAGGATGCAAATAATGTACAGCAAAAGCACTAAACCAGTTGCTACTAAAACAAGAGAGGCCCGCACACAGACACACACCAAAAGAAAAGAAATGGACCTCAAGGGTCTTAATTATTCCTTCAGCTCGGAGGGAAGTCGAGCTGAGGGACGAGAAAGTGGCTGGCTACCTGGCTGCCAGTGTGCAGCTGGACGTCCACAACTTCCCGGAGCTCCCGTCGCCAGAAGACGGACCAGGGAAGCCAGACGCAGACCAGCGCCAGCGACGAGATAAGGCCAGACCAGCGTCGAGAGATGGGATCAGACCGGCGTCGAGCAGACTAGAGAGCCAAACCACGCGCTCGAGTAAACGGGGCGCAATTATTCGTTCTTTCTTGCCTTTCCTCCTCCTCGCGCGGTCCGCTCATGCGTGGCCTGCTCTCATTGGGCAGACCGCGTGTCGCGGCTCCGCCTCTTCTTGTAAAGGACCGCCCCCGCTCGTCGCCCATTGGCTGCAAAATGACGCATTCTCTCATTTGGCGCCAGGCCAGAACGAAACGCCTGGTGAGCGCCCGAACAGCTCGGACAAATCCTCGAGCAGTGTTGTTGTTGCTGTTGTTGCTGTTGTTGCTGTTGTTGTTGCTGTTGTCATAAGTGTAAAATCCTTTCTATAAGATAACTTCGCGGCGAATGTACACGTAATTCCCATTAGTATATCAAATACATTCGTAATCAAATCTATACAAATATTCAGAGATCGAGTCCCAAACCCCCAGCATTTAGTTCCCATACCCCCAAGGGGTATGGATACCCCTGGTTAAGAACCACTGCCCTCGACAATAACTGATTTCAACCAAATTTTGTGTGAGTGGTCTAATTAGGAAGTGGAACAAACTGAGGATAGGTAGAAGTTTAATGCAAATTTTTTTTTAAATCATGGAGCTCCAGAAGCACCCTAATATATATATACATATATATATATATATATATATATATATATATACACATATATATAAATATATACATATATATATAAATATATACATATATATATAAATATATATATATATATATATATATATATATATATATATATATATATATATATATATGTATATGTATATATATGTATATATATGTATATATATATATATATATATATATGTATATATATGTATATATATGTATATATATATATATATATATATATATATATGTATATATATATATATATATATATATTATATATATATATATATATATATATATATATATATATTTATATATATATATATATATATATATATATATGTATATATATTGTTGCGGTATTCGCGCCCGCCGGCGTGCGAACGGCCACGTAACTCGAATCGCGGCACGTCGCCCACCGGACGGACAATCCAGTCGTGACCCTCTCGGACTAACGCCGGGAACCAGTCACGGGTGGACCTTTCGGTCTCACCGCGATCGAGCCAATCAGCCCCCGCGTGGGATAGGGTTGCTCGCCAAATTCGAACTACCTAAGTACCCACGCGGAGGGTAGACCGGGCGATCGCACCTCGCCGCAGGTCGACTTCGGACACGGGCCACTAAAGCGACCCGTTCCGTACTATCAGAATAACCGAGCGGTGTTATCGTCGACCTCGACGGTTCGATTAATTATCGGGCGTATTCAGCCCACTACCAACCCTTTACGTGAAGCAAGATGGGGATTCAATGGAGGAAAAGACGAAGCGAAGCGGGAGAACAGTTCAACAATAAAGCACGTTTATTCTCGGCCCACGGGAAGCACACAAATACAATTCCACCAAATGCACACAAAAAAAAGAAAACACACTTCCATTTACACAAAAAGCAAACATAAAAGTGAAAACACAGTGCAGAGCTAATACCGACTACCGAGCACACGGCAACACTTATACAATTCTACTTCACAGACGGCGCCGACAACACATACCCAAAACCAAGGAAAAGAAATACCTCAAGAATGAGGCGGCCTGAGGCCGAGACCGGGTCGGGCCTACCCGTCTGGTGATGAGACGCGGAGCGGCGATGGCCCCGCAACCCGCGGGCCTCGTGGACAGTGCCTGGCAGGGGGTGGGAACGGGGCCCCCTTGGTTGCACTATCTCAGCGCGGGGGGAAACAGGAGGGGGTTGCTGATGCTCGGGGTATAGAGGCTCTTTATTATCCCTGGTGTGCGTCTCCACCTCGGCCAGGTCGCGGTGCCGGCCTCCCTCGGGCGTGCAGCTCCTGGCACCGACGCGAGCACCCCCTCGTCTGGTGTCGCCGCCTTTCCACAGCTCCGTCCCCTCCGTTCCGACTCCAACGCACACGACGAGCAGCTCCACCGCCCGCGAAGTCTTGACCCTCTGCTTCCGACTCTCCTCTTCTTGACTCTCCGACCGCCTCTGACTGACGAACACCGTCCTTTTATCCCCCCGTAACTTCGCCTTTGACCCCCTCCCTTTGACCTTTCACCTCGCTCCCCATTGGCCCGAGAAAAAGTGGGCGTGAAGGCTTTTTGATCCACAAATTTGCATATATCGATCGTTCTGGAGGTGGGGCCAAATCGCCCCTCGCTCACCGATTGGACGGCAAAAAAGTGGGCGTGTGTCGTTTTTGATCCGTTTTTGAAGCAGAAAATCCGTGATTTTGTACACGCTGTTCGACGCGCGTTCTGCATGAGTCCAACACCGGTACCCACAGCGGGGCAAGAACGGTGGCGATGCTACGGTTGTGAGGTGTGCGTGAAGGTCGTGGCGGTTGTGGTGAAGCGGTGGTTGTGGTTGTAATTGTGATGGTAATCCTGGCGGTTGGTCCAAAATAAAGATAGTGAAAGAAAAACGGCTATCCTGAAGAGTCGCAGCACGTATAAATGACATGTATTCCCACTAGACAACGGGTTCGGGCCTAACTACACATGTACTTACCGAGATACCTCACCTAAGGGACCTGAATGGTGGTTTGCAAATCTGGTAACCACAACACTACCCCCTTCCCTTTTTACAGACTCGTCCCGAGTCGTCAAATTTTCGTGTGCCATCATGTGTAGTTTTCCCCTAGTACATTTTACCTACGGATCCCTGAGTGCGACATTCATGGTATTCGTGTCCCCAAAATAAAAAACCTGAGGGCTGCGTAACTATCTAAACAAACTCACTCACACGGACGACTTAAATAAAATTGCCGGCGCTAGACAGACATGCCGGGGGCGCACTCATATGTACAGTACATCTTAACCTTAACTTACAAATTTTACACTAAACCATGGCCCAGGATCACTGAACTCTGCAAAAGAAAAGCAGTTAGCAGGGAGCCAGGCTGCCCGTATGCAGTCTCTGGCTCAAACAATGCAGGTGACAGGGAACGTGGCTGGCTGCTCACACGCAGTCCAAGGCCTTCCCTTCTGAACTGAACGCAGTGAACCACAACGGTGCATGGGCTGCACAAACGCAGTCTCCGTGCCAGCTCAAGTGGCACACGCAATGAACACAACGAATGGATGCATGAACGGTTTGAACTGAATGCAGTGAACCACAACGGTGCATGGGCTGCACAACGCAGTCTCCGTGCCAGCTCAAGTGGCACACGCAATGAGCACAACGAATGGATGGATGAATGGATGGACCGAATGCAGTGAACCACAACGGTGCATGGGCTGCACAAACGCAGTCTCCGTGCCAGCTCAAGTGGCACACGCAATGAGCACAACGAATGAATGGATGAATGGATGGACGCAAAACACGGTGCACGGGCTGCCACTGCAGGCCCGTGTTGTAGCTGCCAACAGGGCAGTTCTCGCAGCTTGCAAACTGTTGCCTTGATCCTGGCGCACATGGAAATGAACAGGGGGGGCAAAGCAAAAATTGAACGGGGGCTGGTGAACAGGGGCAGTGGGCATGGCATGGCAAAGGTGGCAGGCAAACACAGCCCGCCGAAGAAGGCCGCTGCAGGCAAACACAGCCGGCAGATGAACTGGCCGGCACAGGCCTTGAAGTACCACAGCTGCAGATGAAGTGGCCGGCACAGGCCTTGAAGCAAAACACGGCCAGCCGATGGCACAGGCCTTGCAGCAAAACAACAGCTGCCGATGAAGTTGGCCGGCCTCCGCCTTGAAGCAAAACACGGCCAGCCGATGAAGTTGGCCAGCCTTTGCCGTTCAATGGAGGTTGGTGGAGGGAGTGCGGTGGTGCTGGCCACTTGGAAGGCGGGCTCGGACCTACCTACCTGTCTCCCTCCCAACCTATCGCCTTTGCCTGTCACTGTACCTACCCACTCCCTTAATTTGTCAAACCCCAATTTAGCCCCAACTTAATTTTTTTGTTGTTTTTATTTTTACTTCCCCACTATAAATCGTCCCCTAACCCCCTTTATCGTCCTTGTTCGGCTAACCTATCCTGTCACCTAGCCTACTCCCAACCCCTACGTTCCCTTCCCGGAGGGGAATAAGGGAGAGCTAACGTCCTGTGTCGAGGCCCAACGAAGCCTCAGAATGGCCTCCTCAGAGTTCGGCGATCTATAACCAAAGTGGGTCCAGCGGCCCACAACGACAGCGAGGGGATGGATGGTGCGGAGGGGTACACTTCCTAATCTACCCTATCCATTTAACTGTTAAACTACCCCGGGGCTTTCAACAAGCGCCTCTCGCTTAAACTATTGGTTCTAACAACCCAGATTCCCGTCGCCTGTGTTGGTGTCCTCACAATTTCGGGCCTCGCCCCCCAATTTTCTCTCCGTGCCCTCACACGGTCTCCTGGCTGGGACACGTGGCTCCCTCCGGCAGGCACGACCCTCTGCCGAATCTCCCGCTATGGCACCCCCGGGCACTACACTGCCTCCGAGCCTACCAGCTCCCTAACACCGGGGAGTGCCCCCCATGGCACCTCCCCTGAAACGCACACGTGGCAGGGCGGCCTCCCGGGCCCCTTTCCGCGGGTCACCCCTGCCCCCACCACTGCCCCCGCGGCTAATGGCGCCCCGTCCCCCGCACCAAGCAGGCGCACCCGTGCCCACTACTCTATCCCGGCCCCCCATGGGCCCATGGCCTACCGCGGCCGACTAGCCTGGTGCCCGGGGTACCCACTCAGCGATACTCACCTTTCGCAGCCACGCTCCCAAGCCCGTCAACAGGGCTCCTGCACCCCTCCAAATGGGTCTCGAGCCTACTTTCCCACCAACAGCAAAACGACCTCCATTTTTCAATTTGACTAACCCAGCTAACTCACTCTACACTGACCCCGGGGTCCCTTGGGCGGGAGTCACTCCTCCCCCCAATCACTCATCGCACCATGCATTCCCCATTCGCTCCATTCACACAGACCCGCTGGCCTCACTCACTCAACAAGTACTCACCTCACAACTCACCAACTCTTCAACACACACACCGCTGAACTCTGCCATCCTTCTAACTACCTCCCCTAACTAACTCGTGCTCCCACGTCGTCCCTTAAACTATAGCACGTTCCTTTTAACACTACGTAGCTAAGCTACGTCAACTCTACACATCCAAAGTCTGTCTCTGTCTCCAAAATAATCCCATTTTATTTCCCAACCTAAATCTCGCTATAATCCCTCTACCTAATCCATTCCACGGACTCCATGAGGACTTACCCCTGCCCCATGAAGTCGGTCTAACTAAGCTAACCCTTCCCCCTAACTAGTTTCCATCCTGTGCCCAGGTCAAGGGGGTCTTTCACCCCTTGCCCAGGAATCCTGTGCACCCGAAAGTGAGGCTTGCTTTTCCTTTTTTTTTTTTTTCATGCGCAGCACCTGCGCGGCAACTCAGAGCTCGCGCACTTTGCACCTGCCCGTGACGTCATGCAGCTGCACGTGTTCCTCGTCCCTCCTTGGACGGGACCATCCGGCAGAGATACCCCTCCTGCCGGATTCCAACCCCACGTGCAGCCATGACGTCACCGTGCGCATAAAAAAAAAAAAAACACAAGACACACGTCTCGAGGGGTTCCCCACGCGAACACATGTGCTTTGCCCGTTGGAGCTTAACACACACGATCGCGTGGAGAACCCGTCCGGTCCAAATCCATTTACCTGCCTAACTTTGTCCGTCCGCGGGATCGGCAAATCCACCGCGTGCGTTTCCGGACCGGGACTTCACTCTCGCAAGCGAGCACGTGGTGGTCTCGTGCGTTGCACAGCACGAACCTCGTGCTCACTGCTGGGTGAACCCGGCACGGTCCTCGAAACAACTACAGCCGCTACTCGGCTTTCGTTTCTCCCATGTCGCCGTCTCCGTCTCCATTCCACCCACGCACACCTGCGTGTTACGACGCACACAGTCCACTCCATCACATTCACACCGGGAGATGCGGCTGCGTGCTCCCGCATGCCAACCGACATCTCCCTCACATACCGCTCTCTCACACACACGGTCTCCCTTGCACACAGCGACCTTGCACACGGCCGTTCACTCACGCGTGCCTCACTACTCTCACACCGTGCCTCATCCACACACGCGGGGGCACTCACCCGCGGTACCTCACTCATACACACGGCGACACTCACACACGCGGTCTCTTCCACACACGGTGCCTCACCCACACACGCGGGGGCACTAACCCGCGGTGCCTCACTCACACTCCGTGCCTCATCCACACACGGCGTGCTGGGAAGCACGTACTCCGGCACCATCGCCACCACACCACTCACACGTGGTGCCTCACTCATACTGGCCGTTTCACTCACACACACGGCCTCACTCACACACGGTGCCCCATCCACACCCGGCGTGCTGGGAAGCACGCACTCTGGCACCATCGCCACCACACCACTCACACACGGGGTCGCTTCCACACACGGGGACGCACTCACGCCTTGCACCACACACACAGGGACAACTACACTGGGGATTCGTATCCCCACAAGGGTCTCCGGGGCCTCTATACCCCCCAAGCTCTCCGTGCACCCGTCCACAGCACTCGTCCCCTCAACCTCGCAAAACACGACCGAACTCACCTGGTCGTGACTCGCCTCAAGGGGGCATACTCCCTCCCCTTGTTCCTGGAGGAGGCCATCCAACTGCTCGCACCGGGTCCCTGCACGCTCCGCGAGCTCACCCCCATTATCCTCCACTTCCTCCGTGTGTGTGTGTGCGTCACTTACCCCGTCTTCATCGTGCAGTCTTCCCTCTATCGTTCCCATCTCCCGTGTCTCTGCCAACTCGGTCACCTCTTCACCCTTTACCTCCCTTGTCTCAACTATTATTATTTCCTTTGTCGTCACCTCGTGTCTCGTCTCACACGTTTTGGTCTCCCCATTTAATTTTTCCCTTTCGGTCATCGTGACGACCCTCGCCCAACACGCCCCCCGAATTATTTTTTTACCCGCCTCCACCGCGGGCCTGTCAGCCGTTGCACCCCCTTCCAGCTCGTTTGTTCCTACACGTGGAGTCGCCATTTTTATCTCCCTGGTCACGGCCTTCATGCCCGCCTGCAGGCATCGGCCCATGTTCTGCGTCTCACCCCGTAGTTCTTTCATTTCTTCCCTCATTTGCTGTGTATTCGCATCCATCGTCGTTTTCACTTCATTTGTATTTGTATCCATCTTTTCGTTCATGCCTTTCATTTCGTTTGTATTTGTATCCATCGTCGTTTTCACTTCATTCATTTGTTTGTTCATTGCCGCCAGCATGGCGCATAGCTG
>NC_140962.1:70023264-70025764 GCF_056783735.1 Eptatretus burgeri | reverse complement strand
TTTTCACTCTTGCACTTCCTTGGAATTTTCTTAGTAGGCATGCAAAGTTTCATCCATCCATCAGGACCATACTCTGTGCAGAGCATTGGTGCTGCCGAAGCAGTCTCCTTGGCTATTGGACACAATCCTGGACGGGTCACCACTCTGAGACAGTATACCAGCATGCTGGCACTCATTTTGCAAACCTCAGAAGGTTGACAGGCAGAGTCAACCCCACCTGGTATTAATTCAACAGGTGAGTGGGATGTGAACTCAGGATCCTCAGATCCAAAGCCCACCACCCAAACATTAAGCCAAAACCAGGTGTGCAAAGCTTCAGGCTGCTATGTTTTATAGTTTTGGAGTTATCGAGGAGGATACACACACACACACACACACACACACACACACACACACACACACACACACACACACACACACACACACACACACACACACACACACACACCCTTTTATTAGTGTAGAAGAAATATATATATATATATATATATATAATTATCATTATTATTGTTATTTCTATTATTAGCTCATCTGGACTTTAGTCCAGTGAGCTTATGCGATCGAGTAGTCTCCATGGGTGAGTGAGTCAGTCTGTAAACACTTGACACTTCAGTCATCATCTCTTGAACCAAACACAATTTTTGTAATGAAACTTGGCCACAAGCTTCATATCTGATGCATACCAAAGGTGTATTGACCTCATAAATATCTGCGCTCATTAAGGGTACCGACGGTGGGGTGGGGGGGGTTACCCCTCCCCCACCCCCAAATAAAATAGGTATTTGCTCTCTTCTCCGAAACTACACACACGATTTCGATAAAACTTGACCACAACCTTCATCACCCGTGATGTACCAAAGTTTGTTCATGGCATTAAAAAAAAAATCAGGGTCTAAAGGGGACTGTGGGGGTTTGAGTGACTGTTGCTCTTGATCCAGGTGAGTTTCAGGACCTGCGGTCCTATTATTGTCATTATTATGGGTTTGCATTTCCTGTTGTTATTCTTCTAGGTATGATTATTATTATTAATAATGTTTATTATTATTGTGATCATTATTATTGCTGATTTTTGTTGCCCCTTAGCACCCAAACAACTACGATGACAGGATGGCCTCGAGGTACGCACACTCGCCTCGAGGCTGTGTAGCCTGGGTTTGAATCCCGAACCAGCTATAAACTGTCATTCCGGGGTTTCACAGGAAGGGTGATTCATCTTTGTGTGTGTCGGCCCTTGGATGGATGTTAAACGAGCGTCCCATCGTCAAGCATTCATTGAATATCTGATGGTGTCCTTCGCGAAGAGTAGGCAAGATATCGCTGGTACGATGATCAAATTCCAAATTCCTGCCCTAACCAGGAGATGGCGTTGCATCAGTGTCACAGGTGGCCCTTAACCAATGATGCTACCCCATAACTTTGTGCTGAAAATGAACGAAGAAGAAAACGAACTTAACCTGATTGACAAGCACAAAATTTGCATGAAGATAGTTACTGGTCTGAAGTTATGCAACTGTGTACCTTTTGAACCTGGCCTTTCGGCTCCAATTGACCTTTACCGGTGCCTTTTTTGTTCATACGTTTGATTGATTCAGGGAAAACGTTATGCTCAATCACCGTGAGAGTGTGACCTTTTTAATTTGACTAAAATGTATGTGTTCATTTATAGATAATGATGCACCTTCATGTTCTAGAAGCCCTTTTGAAAACTAGCTCATACTGACAATATTTATGGCCTAATCTGATATTTGACATATTTTTTCTGTTTTCTTAACCTTCAACGTGCTCGTGTACATTTGGTGTCCTCCAAGCTTTTTTCTCAAAATATTCTACCTATTAACAGCCCATCCTGGCAGAGTTAGTACCTCATGAGAGCGATTTACGTATTTAGCAGATTTTTACCCTTTAAATGTGATGATGCCCCTTAATGCCTATCAGAAAGGATTTTGAGTGAGATTTGGAATGGAAAGCCCTCTGTTGTGCAACCCCATTCTATTTTAAATCGAGTCTGTAGCTGTTTTATTTCAAAGATAACATCTACAATTTTTTTATGTATGAATTTAATAATAAAATCACAATTACTTTAATGTATATAGTTCGTCCACATATAATTATCCTTTAAATGTATGGAAGTAAAATCTGAACTTTCTTTTTTACTTTTCAGGATATAGAGACAACAAGCATACAAGTTGCTTGCATTTAACTCATGCGAATTTAAATTTTGATCTAAAATTATTTTACTTTTCATCGTGGCCTTATTATTAAATAGTAAAATGCCACCACTGCACCATTGGTGCTGCTTATAATATTGAGAAACACTTTGCAGACAATCAAAGTGATAGCACCAACTAAGAAAATAGTGAGAGTGGTCAACATAGCCCCCAACCGAAATTGTTACTTCTGCCTCTGAAGGTGGACAGATGTTATGTTTTCACCCCTGTGTGATTTGTCTGTCTGTAAGCAGGTTCTCTCAAAAAGTTATGAAAGGATTCGGATGATATTA
>NC_140962.1:69985764-70018264 GCF_056783735.1 Eptatretus burgeri | reverse complement strand
CTTTCCTGCAAGTGTGGACGGTCGTGCAAACTCCCAGACTGCACGTGCCTTGCCAATAGCCTGAAGTCCACTGACATGTGCAAGTTGCGAACCTGCAGCAACCAGCCCGCTGATGTCGAGGAAGAGGTTGTAGACCTCGAGGACTCTGATGCTGATAACAGTGATGAAGACTAGACTACTGATCCATGGTGTGAATGTTTTGGCACAATCACAAGGACATTCTTGGCTTCAAATATGCATGAGTAAAACATAGTGTATAAACATGCCACAGTAGCGTGGTGAAATTTGGGTTATCATTAAATTTCACATTTTGGACGCTTGTTGGAACTAGGGCAGGGGAAGGGCAATTCCTTTAACTGTGGTAAAAACTTGTAAAATGTTCATAAATGTTTTTCTCATACAACATGTGCATGTTGTAGGCTACTGCGGTTCAGTAGCACTACCCAGGGAAATTGTATGACAATATTATAAATTAAAATGTACTGAAAATCACTAATCAGCAACATTTTGATAGGCACTATTGTTCGCCCCTTTCTGCCATAAAACAAATTCTGCCTTCAGGAATGACACAAAAGATTATTCGGATGATATAAATAAAGCATTTCAGACATGTATTTGTGGTTTGCAGTTCATTCTAGCCCCATGTGGAAGCAGCAATTGTATCATTAGTGAATGTTTCTGAGTTTGTCTTTTCGCTTTCATTATGCAGAGGGTGAGTACATTCCAGAGATGATAACTACCAATAAGCTGCCAGTCTGCAATGGTTATCACATCAAAATATGATCTATATATATATTGTTACGGCTGTGGAAATTCGCAAACCACCATTCAGGTCCCGTAGGTGAGATATCTCTTAAGTACATGTGTAGTTAGCCCCAAACCCTTTGTTTAGAGGGAATAAATGTGATTCATTCGGGCTGCGACACTTTGAGTCAGTCGTTTTTCTTTCTCTATCTTTTATTTCAAATAAAACCCAACGAGGACGCGCGGTGGGCTTTTCGCGCCATTCTTCTCCGCGCTTGGTGAGAGGGGAGAGAAGCGAGGGGAGGGCAGCTGGCGCTCGATTGGTGGATGCGCGGTGTGACGCGGCCAGGGAGGAGGAACGCCCCTCTTCGAGACCTTTCTCGAAGCGCCTCTAAGGGGGGTGGAGCAAAGAACGGGGCGGAGCAACAGGGCGGAGCTCCGAGGATATAAAAGTCGGGGACGGGTGAAGCAGTTTTGTCGATGCTCTTGCTTGGTGGATGCTCTTGCTTTGTGGTTGCTCTCATCTTCCGGCTCGCTCGTCCTGGTGGCCGCTGGCCGGGTCTTTTGTGGGGCAGTTGTAAGACCCCGCTGGCGCGAAGGAGCGTCCGCCATTCCCCTCTCCCGACTTTGGCCATCCACGTCCCCCCCCCCCACTCTATACGCGCCAGGATAGCGCCGAACACTCGGTCCGTGGCGTCGAGTGGCCAACAGTGAAGGCGCGAGGCATGCAGGAGAGGACTCGCCTACCACGCTCGGGCACGGAGTCGCAGCCAGACGGGACCCCGTCGATGAACGTCGGAGAGGGACTCGACACGCTCAGGGAAGTCGTGACTTCCATTTCTTTTGGGTTCTGTGTAAACGTGTGTGTGGGGCACCAGTCTGGTGAAGTAAAACTGTTTAAGTGATGCCGTGTGTCAGTCTTAGTCGGTTGTAGCTCTGCGTTGTCGTTGCTTTATTGTTTTTCTTCTCACATTTGCTTTTTGTTTGTGCATTATGGTTTGGCTGTATATGTGTGCTCTCCGTGTGTCGTGTGAATAAAGTGCTTGTGTGAACTTGTTCCCCGTTTCGCTGCGTCCTTCCCTTTGTTGAATCTCCATCTTGCTTCATGTATCGGGTTGGTAGTGGGCTTAATACGCCCAATAAGTAATTGGAACCGTCGAGGCCGACGATAACACCGCTCGGTTATCCCGATAGTACGGAACGGACCGCTTAAGCGGCCCGTGTCCGGAGTCGACCTGCGGCGAGGTGCGATCGCCCGGTTTACCATCCACGTGGGTATTGAGGTAGGTCGAGTTTGGCGAACAACCCTATCCCACGCGGGTGGCCGATTGGCACGATCGTGGTGAGGCCGAAAGGCCCACCCGTAACTAGCTCCCGGCGTTAGTCCGAGAGGGTCACGACAGAATTGTCCGTCCGGTGGGCGACGTGCCGCGATTCGAGTCACGTGGCCGTTCGCACGCCGGCGGGTGCGAATTCGCAACAATATATATATATATATATATATATATATATATATATATATATATATATATATATATATATATATATATATACATATACACACCAATTCAAAAATCATAACTAGGATTGGTTTTCCTTAGATGGTACTGACAAGTAGAATTTCTGGCCTGGGCCCATGGACTATTACAGGGACTTTCAGGAAGGAAAGCAGGGAATTTGAAGGAGGTGGGCTTGAGTGGATTATTGGGGATAGAAAAGATCGAGGATTTGGATGGGGGATGATAAGAGGTGGTGGTGAACAGCTGTTTTGAAGGCCTGGAGGAAAGAATGGGAATGAATAGAGTGAGGGAGTTTATTTCAAAGGCGGGAAAAAAGAGGAATGAAAGACAGAAGGTGAGCAGTGATTCGTGATTTTGGTAGTTTTACCAGAAGGGGGTTGTTGGCGGGCCTTGAGCGTCCTGCGGAAATGTGGGAGGGACAAATCGCAGAGGGCAGGGGGGGGCGAGGCTGGAGAGGAGACGGTAGAAGACAGAAAGACCACCGACCAACCTGTGGTGATTGAGTGAGAGGCCCAAAGACTCAGCCTCATTGCGGGAGATGCCAATTATCCGAAATGCCTTGGTTTCTACAGCGTGAAGCCGAGAAAGGTGGGAGGCAGGAGCACCAGCCCAGAGGGGAGAGCAGTACTCCATCAGGCTGCAAAAAAAGCTTTGTAAGTGGTCAGGAGCTCAGGTGGGCTGAGGAAGGACTTTGCACGACGGAGGATTTCGAGTCGGCGACTGGCGTTGTGGGCGAGGTTTGAAATGTGGCTTTCCCAGGAAAGGTCATGGCAGATAGTGAGACCCAGAAGCTTGAAAGAAAGGACTTCTTCCAGAGTATTGTTGAGAAAGTGGATGGGGGGGGGGGTTCTAAATGGTCCTTTCGAAGAGACATAGGGAGTGTGAGATTTGTCCGGATTGAAAGACATGTTCCACGTGTTGGACCAGTTTGTGATTTTATTCAGATCAGCAATGAGCGAAGAAGCTGCTGCTTGCCAGTCTGAGGGATGACCGATGGTACGGCAGAGGGTGGAGTCATCAGCAAAGAGATATAGAGGATTTTCCAGAGAGTCGGAGAGATCATTGATGAAAACCAGAAAAAGAACAGGGCCCAGAACGCTACCTTGAGGAACTCCAGCCTGGACAGGAAGAGGGGATGAGAGGACTCCATTTTGGGCCACACAGTGACTGCGACAGGAAAGGAAGTCTGCGAGCCATGAGTGGAGATGGTCTTGGATACCATAGGAAGAGAGTTTGGTGAGTAGTGCAGGGTGCCAGACTGTGTGAAAAGCACGTGATGTATCCAGGGATACAGCTCGGATTTCCTGTCTGGCATTGAGGGCTTCCATCCATTGTTGGGAGAGCAGAAGCAGCATATGCAGGGGAGAGTGACCTGGTCTGAAACAAAATTGATGATCAGAAATCAAGCCATTGGAGAAGAGGAAGGATTTCATGTCTGAAGCGATGATGGATTCCATAACCTTGCTGATGGTTGGGAGAAGGTTGATTGGTCTGTAGTTGCAGGGATGTGTTTTTGCACCTTTTTTGTGCAGGGCAGTGATGTTAGCAGATTTCCAAGCAGATGGCAGATGACCCTGAGCACATGAGAGGGTGAATAGAACAGAGAGAGGGTGAGCAACAGCAGAAGAGCAGGCTTTGAGGACACGTGGGCTGATGTCGTCTGGACCGGTTGCAGAATCTGAGTCGAGGTTTGACAGCAAGCTCTCCACCTTGTCAGGAGAAAAGGACACAGAGTCCAGGGAGAGTTGGGTGCGACTGGGTAATGTGGGTAGAGAAAGTGATGGGTTTTGGACACAAGATTTAGCTGCAAACACCGCGTTTAGGCATTCAGCTTTTTCACATGTGGTATCAGCAGTACTGCCATTTGAGGTAAGGGAGGGATGGAGGGGGAACATACACCAGAAACAGATTTGATTAGACGCCACCAGGATTTTGAGGAGGGAGAGAGGTTTGAGAGTTCAGACTTGAGGTTAGAAAGATGTTGTTTTCTGGCTCTCCTGAGGGAACACACTTGTTCCGAGCTTCATGGAAGGAACTGAGATTGCCCTCATTTGGGTTTGCTTTCCATGAGGCAAAGGCAAGTTGTTTCAGGACACCTGCCTCACCACATGCTTCAGTGAACCAAGGGCAGGAGGTAGGGTAGGACAACTGAAGACGAGAGGGGATAAATCTGTGCATGAGGGAGAGCAAGTTTCTTTGAAAGAATTCCCAGGTTGAGTTGATGTTGGAGAAAGTAGCGATAGGAGACCAGTCTGTAAGTTTGAGGGCTGCTTGGAGACCCTGCCAGTCGGCTTGAGTGAAATGCCAGACTCGACGGCGGTGAGGTGGTTCGCTGATAATAGCCAGAGAGATGTCCACTTTCACAAGGACGTGGTCAGAAGAACCGATTGGAGCAGAGGAAGGGCAGCAGATATTGTCAGGGAAATTTGTCAAAATCAGATCCAGAAGAGATGGAGTACCATTAGTTGAGATCCGGGTAGGGAAGTTGACCGATTGAGGCAGTTCCAATGAGCCGCAGAAAGCTTTTGCTGAGGTGCAATGACAGGTGAGAGAGGTACCCACACCTAGCCAACTGGCATGATGACAATTGAAGTCACCACATATGAGGAAGAGAGAGTTTGATTGAGAAGATAGAAGTTGGTTCATGCTTTCAGATAGTGAGGTGTAGATGGAGTCATCACTGTTAGGTGGATAGTACAGTACACATATAAACATGAGGTGGGAGTGGAGGGGAAGCCGTAGCCAGAGATATTCCTGGGGGTGTGGGGGAATGAGGGCAGTGCATGGAGAGTGAGGAATAGAATAGTGAGGGCAACTTTGGGAAGGATGAGTGAGGGGTTGAATGGAGGGAGAAAGTTGAGGGGGGAGCTTTTGAGAGAGGTGAGAGGGAGGCTTGGAGGGAGAAGAGTGGGATGGTTGCTTTGAGAGTTAGGGGTAAGAGGAGTGAGTTGGCACTGAAGTTGGAAAAAAAAGAATGGTTGATGGAAAGCGAGCATTCATAGCAAACTGAGGTTTTTAAAAGTTTTAGGTCAGTTATGCGATGAAACACATTTCTTTATGGATGCAATAAAGGCGAATTCAGAGAATGGAGAGAAGAAACGCTGTAACAGTCGGATTTTTTTAGGCAAGGTATGAAGGAAAGGTCGAATTGAGAGCAGTCTGTTTAAATAGCAGAAGAGCAGTGCATTATGGTACAGTAAAGAGTACCACACGTGTGAAAGAGGAAGATGAAGCATTATAAGAGATCGTTTTCGTTATTATTATTAATGTTTGAGAGAATTTTCAACAGATTAGGTCATGGAAGTGTTGTAGAAAAAAAATCGAGGAAGAAGAAGAAGAAGAAGAAGAAGAAGAAGAAGAATAAATCGGAGAAAGGTGGCGTTTTTTTGTTGTTTTTTTATTTAAGATAAAAATAGTGATTCGTTGGTAGGGATGGGGGACGTTAAGAAAGTGGGAAAGATAGAAATTGAAGATAATAGGGAGAAAAAACAAATAAACACGATCCTGCACTGAGGGGAACAAAGGGTAGGCCTGAAGCCTCAAGGATAGGCCTCAAGCACCCAGTATGACAAGTTCAACAAAATCTCACAAAATAGCACGATTTTTGAAACAAAACTGAACTAGGAACACAATAGCATGTCAGTGAGAAAATGAACTGTTAAAACGGGACAGATAATGACCGGAAACTTCACTTTGAGATCAGCAGGGAGCCCCCAAGGAGACCTGCCAACGCTCCAGACCCAGAACCATTAAACCAACACCAGGCATATGAAGTGGCATATGTCCTCCAAGTTAAACCAAAATGTAAAATCCTGAAGAAATACTGTACTTCTATTAATTATATAATTATTGATTCAAAGAAAATTGGAAAACAACATTTTCTATCATCTGTTTATATTGATGTCACCATTCATCAACCTTGAGGGAAAGAGGACATATTGAAGGGTTGGAGTTTCCACTTGAACAGGTAATGAATGTAGATCTGAAGAATCAATGCCAAACAAGTCTTCAGTCACCAAAAACTGAAAAATAATTAATTAATCGATGTTGAGAATATTTGCCAAACAAGGCTTGAATCACCAAAAACTGAAAATTAATTAATAACATGCAAATGCAGCAATGAGTTATTCAGGCTCCGATATCAGAAATACACCTGAGACGATGAGTTTTGATGTGAATATCTCCCAAGGTTTTAAAGTAAGTGTGAACCTCAGAGAGATATAGAAAAGTACAAGGCTAATTGTTGAATGAAATTAAATTTCTATTGTTCCAAAGGAGAATGTTGAGAAATAGGAGTTTTTGTTTTTCAAATGGAAAAAGTTTGCTGAGTTGATCTCATTACTAACACAAAACATCCTATTATCTAACCAACAAAGGCTACATAAAGCACAAACCACCAAACTACGACTGAATAATATAGTCGAAACACCAATACTACTCATTATTTTTATTTATATAAAACATGCGCACACGCGCACACACACACACACACACACACACACACACACACACACACACACACACACACCCACGCACACACACACACACACACACACACACACACACACACACACACACCATCAGCATGATCTATTCACTTTTTTAATGTCTTGTCATGAAACACTAATCAGTTGTTAGAGGAAAACAAACACTGACGCATGAATGATAGGGCTGGCAGGTCAGCCGAGAGGTTGCACACTCGTCCAACCTGGATTCTTATCCTGACCCAGCTACAAATTGTCACTCTGGTATTTTGCATGAAGGGTGAGGCTGATGGAAGTTTAAGATCCCACGATGTGGCTTCTAAGAATGAGTAAATTATCATCAGTACCCTGAACAAATTACAATGTCCTTCGCACTCAGCACAGTGTCCCTTCATTGGAGTCCATGATTGGTTATCATGTAGAAATGGTTCTCAACTCCTCGTGATATGCTTCAAAGCTCTGTAAGTAGTATGGGTCACTAATTATTCACGATCATCAATGGCAAATGGAGATGGCTATCCAACCAATTAAAAAATGAAAACAATTTAGAGGGGTCAGAAAATAGCGTGGGAATAAAACTAACAAAATCCTGGCAATTCTTGCATGGGTTTGAAGTGAAGGATTTTTAGGTTTTTTTGGTATTTTGTTCTTTAAAAGTTACCAATTAGTGATGAAACCCCATCAGGTTGATTGATCTGTGATTCTTGGGGAACCACTGTGTTTACTTAAGCTTTTGTGGCTATCTCACCATATATGTTGGTACAGCCTGTACAGATGCTCTCTTTCACTTAATCGGTGAAAAGATAATTATGTAAATATATATATATATATATATATATATATATATATATATATATATATATATATATATATATATATATATATATATATATATATATACACGTGTTGTACTTCATGTTTTATTGGATCATGTTTACTCGAAGCACCGGCTCCCTATGGGAGCCGTCAAGGGGATCATGTTATTATATTTATGCCTATTTTACTCCTAGGGGTCCCAGGATTACACACCCAAAAAATGGTTGCGATCGGTTCAGCAGTTTTTGCGGTACCTGGGGACAGACAGACAGACAGACAGACTGTGAATTGTAGTAAGATTTGCTTATCACTTTACCATTATTTAATACTCATTTATTTGTTAATTGTTTAATTCTCTGATTTAAATGTGTTTCTATTAATTTATTTCTTCGTATTTACTTGGATTTTACCTCCGATATTTAACCATGATCTTTTATACCCTCATTAACCCTCACCAAGCTCACCTCTTTCCTCCCATTACCGGGTTTCCTCCCGTTTCCTCGCCCACCTCTTCATTTAAAAGTATTTATTTATTTATGGGGTTTTTTTTATTTTCTAGTTCTAGCTCCTCCATGAGCCTCAAGTCTGCACACAAAAATCTCTAACAGTGATGCGGGTTGACCTTTAAAAACCTTTCTGCCATTCACTTTGTAACATAATAAACTGATATGTATGTTAATCTTCTTGAGCCCATCCCCCACATAGTGGGAGACAGGGTTCTGCAATTGTGTTTGTGTGCTTCTGTGTGTCAGTGTGTCTGTCCAGGCCATATTTTTTTTACTATTTGAGCTTTTATCATCAAATTTTCAACAAAGTTTCGTTATGAGAATATGGAAAATGCCAATTCATAATTTTTCAATTTTTTTGGGGGTTTTCGTAAAATTTAGTTTGAATACAAAGCAGACACGGACAGGCTTTGCATTTCGACATGATTTCTAGTTTATGAATGTTGTCCATATCCATTGATTTTTGAAACTGTTTTTCATCTGTCACTGTTAACTGTAAAAAAAAAAAAGTTTTACCCTTCCTGATAATGAATGTGTTAAATGCTCTCCATCTTCTTCTTATTCTTTTTCTTCGATTTTAATGGTCCCAATTATTCCAACCACTTTGACCTTGAGGGATCGGCCAGGGAACGTTTTTGCCCCAAGCCTTGGACAAACCGGATGGCCAGGTCTGATGTTTGATTAAAGGTGGCAGGAATTTGTTTAGCCAGGTAGTCAGCACTATCAATTCCGAAAAGACATCATATGATCTGTAACGTCCACCATCAACCGGCAGATGGAGTCCGACAGTTTAACATACTTAAGATAGACGCTGCACATAGATTAATGTCTGGCTCTGCATGTGAAACACCAGGATGACTGTTTATAGCTTGGTAGGGATTCTAACCCAGGCTAGACAGGTCAGAAGTGAGGACATATACCTCGAAGCTCTCCTGCTAGCCCATCTTGATTGAAATACTGCATTTCTGTTATATGTCTGTTTTTTTTTTTTAAACTCAGACAAGGAAGCGGGTTTCGTGTCATCCAGCCACCACGTACTTTTTCTCTGTCAAAACCAAACCAACTCAAGGCATCTAACCGACTCCCTAGCAGAAGCAAAAAAAAGGCTTCATTACCTCACAATAGGCAGATGTTTTACACAGGCACATACGCTGCTGCTAGAAATCTAGTACACATCTTGAACTGACCCATGAGTTTTTGAACAGCTCTCAGGAATGACTTGGAAAAACATGAATTACATTGAAGACGACTGAAAATTCCATCATCCCAGCCCACGAATAATAAACCTCTAAAAACAAGAGTCCTTGGTTATTAAGAGCAATGTATATTTGGAATGTGGGAGGGGGAGGGTGTTACGTAAACCTTGAACAAGTGGCTGCTATCACACCTTTCTACAGCTTACATCACCATATCCGTGAAAAGTAAAATGAAGAGCAGGTTGTTTAGAGTAAGCAGTACCCTATCTTTTTGGGGGTTTTTTTGAAAAGTTTCTCTGGCATCAATTATGTGGAGTGTGTTCGTCAATTCAGGACATAATCTATTAAAGAACTCAAATCAACTCCCTCCCAGCAACCTGCTATTGAAGATGCACGAGCATCAAGTTGAACTCCGAATCTGTAAACACCGTTATGCATCAAAAGAGGCGACGAGATGCTTGTCGACTCTCCTTTATACACATACATCACAACAACAAATAGAAAGAAAATGTGGTGGAGATTATTTCATCATTTTTATGAACTCTATTCCATTAAATTAATTTATCCCTTAAATATGGAACGCAAGTCTTCTAAATAACTGCCTCTTTTACGGCCCCAATTTTTTTTTCCACCTTATCGAGGAGTCGGCCTGGGAAGTTTTCGGACCGTCGTGCACAAACTGGCTGGCCAGGGCTTGATGGTTCACTTAGAGGTGGAAATTTAGAATTTGGCCAGGATGTTGAAGATAACTTGTGTACTCTTCGTCAAAGACACCATGGGACATCTAACATCTACCAACTCATGCTGGCAGATGAGATAACCAGCTTAACATCCATTCAATGGCTGGCACACTTTGTGATGCAACATCCTTGCTTGCAAAGCATCAATCCAGAAAGCTGCAGTTGAGTCAGGAATCGAACACAGACTAGATAGCTGAGAGATAATATTCCACCTCTGGGTGATACTGTCAGATCTCCTACCTTCATGTTCAACGCGGTCATTCTATATTTCTATTTATTATGTACTTTTGAGTTAAACATTAGATAAGGCTTTAAAGAGTAAAAAGCTATTGATGCTGGTCAAAAAGAAACAAGAAAAAAAAATTTGGCGGGAAAAGTTTACAGATGGAGTATTCCGACAGTGCACCGATCTGTATCTGTCTGGACGCAATAAACATGAGGCTAAAATAATCTTAAAACACGACCGATAAGAAAAATAAATCAGTATCAAACATTGATGTACAATAGATAATTATGATCATAACTTATTTTGCAGAAATGCTGGGTTGCATAATACACGGCAGTGCTGATGATGCATTGCCCCATGTAGGTCAGAGCAGAAACTTGGAAATTGTTCAGGGTGTCGGCGGTAACTCACCTCCTCTTTGTTCGATAAACCATGGTATCTTTAACGTTTACCATCTAATGTTAGCAGATGGGACACTCGGTTTAACATCCATCCAACGGACGGCATACACATTGATGTGCTGTCCTGCCTGTGAAACACCAGGATGAGGGTTTATAGCTACAACGGGATTCAAACGCAGGCTGGACAGCTCAGAGGTGAGTGTGCATACGAGCAATCCTGCCCCTCCACAAGGCTTTACCTTCCTCCATCTCACTTTATTGGTTGTGAACTGACGTGGAACATTTCAGTGAAATTCCCCCCCCCCCCCCCAAAAAAAAAATTCCAAAAATTGTAAGATGTTCTAATAAGGAAAAGTATTGTGTTGAAAACGTCATGATGATTAATTAAGTCATTGCCATCGATAATGAGGAGAATTTTAAAAATTCAGCTACCCTCAGAAACTCAGGTTCAACTTTGCAGGCTAAAATTCACAACTGTTTCTTTAATATGATCAGCTGAAGTTTACTCCTCTTTGTGCCCTTTTGTGGAACTTCTTCCTCGTTTCCATTTGGTCCTGCTTTTATTTCCAGTCCTGCGTAGTTGTGTCGCATTAGTGTGCCATGTCCACCTCTACGTAAAATGCTGACCCAGCGAGCACACTGATGTTGGTCCAACATTCCAATCGACCTTCCAACCTTTGCCAATGTTGGACCAACGTCGGTGTGCAAATAGGGGAGTTTGCACACTCTCCTTAAGAGCAATCAATGATGGCATTCTCTGACACGTTATTGCCTCCACCACCAAAGTTGGATGGAGGTTATGTTTCTGCTCCTGTCTGGCAGTCTGTTGGGTCGCCGAAATTGGTGACTCTTATTGTCAGTAATTCTGTCTGTTCGTTTGGATGTTTGTTTGGATGTTTGTTTGGATGTTTGTTCGTTTGTCATCAGCATAATTGGTAGTAAACATGGGCGGATTTTGACCAAACTCGGGTGGTAGGTACATCTTATGACCTAGTGCTTTGGGAATTGTGATGGTTGCTAGGGATGCTTTGGTTCCTTAGCAACAACCGAAAAACCTTTAAAACTGATACCGTTCACGTGAAATCAATTCCGAAAGCCATTATCCCATGTAGCGTTATGAAATTTGGCACGAATGATCTACAGGTGATGCTCTATCAAATGTATTCCGGTTTTTGTGATATATGGAATACTTTACCCGCAGCGCCCCCTACAATTAGGGTATGCGCGAAAATTGAAGGCCCCCTAGCGACCAGGTGAGTGCATCGATACGAATGAAACTTTGCAGGTTCATGGTACTCAATGAGTACTACAACTTTGCCTCAGGACATATTGACCGATTTCGCTTAGGTCAGGGGTCAAAGGTCAATTAGTGCAAAAATCGATAATATGCGAGAGCTGGAGGTGCCTTCGCCAAATGCTACTCCTCCTAGGGTTATGGTCGAATGGTCATGAACATTCACACTAATCGTCTGGAATACATTGTGCACAAACGATTGAGCCGGATTTTCGATTTAGATGTTTGCTCACCCACAGCAGCCCCTTGAACTTTGGGGATTTCAGATTTCAAACCGCATTTTCGGTACTTTTCATTCAAATGGATACCGAGTAGTTATCTGTAGATGGAACTGGATGAGATTTGATATTCATAATCTTAAGGTGATTACCTATCCGCAATATGACATCCATTTTGCTCTATATCTTATAGTTTCCATGCTCGGCGACCCATCGCCGCCGACTGGCTTGTCTGTTTGTTTGTCTGTCTGTGAGTAGGATATCTCAAAATGTTGTGGACGGATTCGGACGAAACTTGGTGGATAGGTTGGGTGTGCGACGAGGAAGAATGGATTCAATTTTGTATACCATATCTACACTGGCAGGGTGGCCCAGAGGTATGCACACTTGCCTCTAAGCTATCTAACGTGGTTTGAATCTCGGGCCAGCTATAAACTATCATCCCAGGGCAGGGTGATTCATCAATGGGTGTGCCATCCATCTGACTAGGCATCCTGTCTGCCAGCATTATTTGGTTAACCATAAACATCCCACGGTGTCCTTTGCAAACAGTAGGTGAGCTATTACCAACACCCTGAATAAATTCCAAATTCCTGCCCTGATTTCCTGAGTCAGAGTGGCGATCCAAGCAGGAGTGTATCCTTGTAATTGCAGCTGCTTCAGCATCACCAATGCTCCTCATAGGCCATGATTGATGATGATGATGATGATGACGATGATGATCTAGACTTATGGAAGAGTGAGGAAAAAGAGAAGGTGAAAGCCAACACATTCACATTGGGGTAGTGGCACAACAGGCAGCTACAACAATCAAGGGAATGGACAAACTGGAAAAGGATGAGAGGGAAGGAAATAGAGTAACCTGCAAGAAAGGGTTTGGGATGTAGTGGGGGTTTATGGGGTTGGAAGAAATCACTGGTTGGGATTGAGGAAGACCAGATATTATGGTCTGCTGCCAACTTGAAGTGCTGTAGGGAGGGGTAGGATTGAACTGACTCAGGAAGGTGATTCGAAAAGCAGATGAAGAGATGACCAATGGAGTGAGGGTGAGCAGTAAACTAGGATGTTTGGGGGTGGGGGGGGTCACAAGGAAGTGGTTAATGAAAGAAGCTGTATGACCTGAATGTACTCAGGTGAGATGTATGGATGAAATAGCAGAGGAAGCTACACTTGCCACCTGCCAGCCTGGGTATGGTGTACAAAAAATTTACAAACACAATTAAGTGTGTCTCCTGAGCTGGTATTTTTGCACGAGCTTCCTTTCCTGATTCTACTTTTTTTTCTCTCAAAATGCAGCTCAAGGTTCCAAAACTTCTGCTTCTTTGCTGTAACATGGGACTTTAAAGATGACCTAATTTATTCCAGAATTCTCAACACGCATGCACAGAAACCTCTAGAAACAGCGGTATTCGGGGCACCCTCATGTATATTGTGTGTGTGAGAGACAAGGATTTTTACCTAAAATGGTTCACAAAGCTTATAAAAAAAAAAGCTGAAAATATTTGGAAAAGCACCTGAGAGAAAGGGGTGTGCATCTGCACACCGAAAGAGTTGGAGAAGAATGTTATATCATCAAAAGGGCAGCTATCGGTCCTACAAACTCCTGATGATGTGGGCTGCTGCAAGGCCCAATTAGAAGGGAGTGTGCTACCCAAAACCCTGATGGATCACTACCAGCAAATGGACTTTCAACCTTGTGGGAATGCTTCCTGCAAACGAGGCAGACTTGCTGATTTAGTTAATGGATACCTGCAATTGGAAAGACGATGCTGTGCATCATTACCAAGTAACGGTAAACAACTCCTCGATAAAGGACATCTTCACTACATGAAAATACACAAAGCTTGTATATCTGGATTGGCTGACTGATCACCGATGGGGGGGACATAACTTTGAGTTGTGAATTTGCAGGATATGTTAAAAAAAATAAACTTTTAAAATAATGATATTTACTATTAATCATGTTGTGGTGGGGGGGGGGGGGATGAGAGCCTTGAGGGCTGTTATAAATATATTGCTCATTTGGTTCAGGGCCACAAAAGGAATTGTGCTAGATTTTTGCATCTATTGCTCAAAGGAGAAGTGTGTGTGTGTGTGTGTGTGTGTGTGTGTGTGTGTGTGTGTGTGTGTGTGTGTGTGTGTGTGTGTGTGTGTGTGTGTGTGTGTGTGTGTGTGTGTGTGTGTGTGTGTGTGTGTGTGTGCTTATATCCACTGCCACTGTTCACTTGTATTAACAGGTAA
Source organism: Eptatretus burgeri (assembly GCF_056783735.1). Classification (NCBI taxonomy): domain Eukaryota; kingdom Metazoa; phylum Chordata; class Myxini; order Myxiniformes; family Myxinidae; genus Eptatretus; species Eptatretus burgeri. The sequence continues at coordinate 70,003,878 of NC_140962.1, read as the reverse complement.
TGCTATGAACTCAATACCTCTCATTCCCGACTATTTGTCATTATTTCCTGTATTCCCATGCATCGATTTGCGTCCATGAATACAACAATTATGGTTCACCATTTTGTAATTGCCACTCTTTCGTTTAAATGCTGAAATTACATTTTGATTACTATTTCACTTACAGATTTTGCGAAAGTAGCGGCAGGTTCATTGCCCCAGTTCATTGAACCGAGTCACTGAAAACGCATACACGACGCATACGCAAAAGACACTGTTTGCATTCAAACCTCATTTTGAAAGTCCTGTTTTACCAACATAGCAGCGAGTATGACTTGTACAAATCTGTAATACAGTACCACCGAGATAAACAATATCATAGCTAGTTCTGTGTTCAAGGGTCTGAATGTAGCATATCATTTTTAGCCACTAATTTTGTGCAATTGGTCTTCAAAGTATTTGTTTTTAAGGATCCACCATGCTTCTCCTGTCCATCAGAAGGCTTACCAAATAAATATTCAACCAGAATCGTTATGCTTAACATCTTCATCAATATTGTTTCCATATATTAGACGATCATCATAAATGAGTTACATCATCCATGGATGATACAAAAGTGGTTACTGGACTTTTGTATAGCTGGGATTAGAGGTTCATGCACTTCACTCTGTTGGCTTACTCAACATATGAACAAAGAGATAAAATTATTGTTTATACCTTATTTCTGTGCCAGGTTGTTGCTTTCTCATAAAATTGGTCTATCGTGAGATAGATGCGAGTGAGAGAAAATGAACGTGTTGGATGGTGTGCAAGCATCAGAATATCTTCATCTCCCCCAAAATACCCATGATGATCCGCAACACCCAGAGCGTTTTCTTTATTGTATCTGTACCGATGTAAAAAAGCGGATTCTCTCCCACTGGCCTTGTCCTGCGTGCAATTCACATCCAAACTCATTCAAGAACCTTGGATAACTGTCACAAAAACAACTCACCACGACCAATGTAGATGTATCGTGGGTAGCGGTCGCAGCGATGGCGTACTACATCCAAATCATTGCTTTGAGAGGCGTAGCGTTGAGTCACAATTCCTAGGGCACAAAGAAAAGTGATGCAATCCGGGATGAAACGAAAAACGAGGTTTTTCTTCCTGTTCAGAACTTAACTGAAACAACATTTATCTATCAAGTCTTGCATTCAACCCACCAACAATGACAACTCGGAAAATAAAAAAAAACAACATACATAACCATCACAAATTGCACAGGTAATATAGGAACCAACCTTTACCAATAAAAACAACTTTTCAAAGACAATTTCCAAAACAGGTATTTCTGATCTGACTTTTCTCAAAAATAATCTCTTATTTATTTATTTATTTATTTATTTATTTATTCATTCATTCTTTTGCACCAACAATGACTTCGACACTCTAAGGCTGTTATGGGAACAAAGTGGTTTTTTTTTTTTAAAACGAGGTGTTGTAAACAATTCGAAAAACAATCTTGGAAGTAATACATTAATTATAAACGTATTGAGTCATGTTGTATTGAGTGTCCGCAAAGGAGTGGCTTGACAAACAATCTCAATAACAAGATATACATTTGCATCGTTTGTTTACACACTTTGACACATGAAGTATGAGTAGTACTACCACAAAAGAATGTCACCACAATGACTCGTTAGTGAGATAACAAGAAGGTAAAATCTGGGTGCTAAAGGAATGGACTGTCAGGATAACCTCGAGGTATGTATACTCTGAGTCATCTATAGCCTGGGTTCGAATCCCGACCCAGCAATAAACTGTCATCCTGGCGTCTCGCAGGCAAGGAGAAGCATCATTGTGCATGCCATCCCTCAGACGGACGTTAAACTGGACATCTCGTCTGCCGGAATGAGTTGGTAGAGGTTAAGGATCCCACGGTGTCTTTCACGACGAGAAGGCAAGTACCTGCACATTCGGTGAAATAGCCTGCGTCAGAGTGATGACCAGTCCTGCATTGAGCAATGGTACATATGAATGAAACCAAAATGAATGCCAAAGAGATGTGCAGGTATCATGGTGTGCTGGGTACACATGTACAGCATACCACGCGTGATAATTACGAGTCCCAGCAGTACCAGGTGGGCAGCGCGCACCATCCCAGGAGTTAAACACGCTCGAGATGCCTAGAGAATGGAAAATATTATTTTACAAAAGGGAGCTCGAAAATTGTTGAAACTTTACAGCACGGGACCAGAAGTTCGGCAGCCGAGGTCGTTCGATCTGAAGCGTCCCCGGGTATGGTTTTTATCCTCGAGTTACTCTTATAGAGGGGTCGGCGATGCCCCCTCCCTCCATCCTTGCGGCGCTTCAAAGTGGCGACGAGACCCGGGACGTTCTCGCGCCGGGGGGCACACGGGCGCCAACCGGACTGCGCGGGCGTTTCGTGCACCGCGGGGGTCAGGACCTCTCAGACACGCTTTGAAGTGGTTTTCCATCATCACAATGTGACTGCACGGCGATAGATGGTGCTCCTCATGAGTATCGAACTGAACGCACACACCGGTTCAGCTCAACAGCTATGCTACTTTATGCCCTGTGATGTGAATTTGTTGTGAACTTGGCCTATGGTATTGAGGAAGAAGTTCAACAGAAGTTGGAGGAAACCTTCATTCACAGCTGCGACTCCAACAGCCGACTCAAAATCTTGCAAAAAGCATTTTTACATTCACTTCTTTGCAAATGCAATTGACATCAAATCCCTAAAACCTTATGAATGTGTTGCCCTTACCATTCCACCCTTCCAGAATATGGCACCAAATAGAACGGCATTGCTTTGCTTGGCCTGTACAGCTGTACTCATAGTCATACGTGATGTCGAACATGAACCAACATTAATAACAATGTGTTCCCTTGTAAGGAACTTCTATGTAGGACTGCAAGAGGACTCGAGTCGGCCTACGAAAGCCTGTGCTATTATTACCAACCTATGGTTGTTTGTCCGCACTCTATGCTTTCTTAAATGCTTGAGCATCAAGCAAAGAAGCAGCTCGTGCCATTTTAAAAGTTTTTGATATGATTCGGCAGGGATTCGAACTACCAACATTGGTGACATCACAGGCTCAGAGCAGACATTCTAATCATTATCCCACAGAGTATGGTCAATCATAGACCTCTCACCTGAATGTATGTTAGTATTATTTATTATTAATATGATTTTGAACGTGTTGCTCTTAAATCTAATACTGCTTCAATGGCCCCAATTACTCCCATTTCCTTGTGGGGTCAGCCTGGAAACGTTTTTGGCACAAGACCTTCACGACACGGTTGGCGGGACATTCGACTAAAGGTGGTTAGAATTTTAAAATTTGTCCAGGGTGACGTTGATAAATCACCTCCTCTTCTCGAAACACAGTGGAATCTTTAATGTTCACTGTGTAATGCTGGTGGATGGGACACCCGGCTTAATGCTCATCCAAGGGATCAATCCAATAGTGTATAGTCAAACCCAGACTAGACTGCAAAAAGGTAAGTGCGTGACCTTTGCACCATCCTGTTGAGCAGCTCATGGATTGCTTTTAAAATGCGATTAAAGCTAACACCCTGTGCTAAGTGGAGATCTTTGAGGACCCACGACGCTGTGTCGCACACACGCACTAAACATAATGTGGAGATTAATGATCGTACGGAAGGACTTTTCAAAAAGTTATGCAGTCGAAATACTAATGACATACTAAAAACATGAAGGTTTAAATATTTCATTTTACTACAGCCAAAACACACCAGTGCTGAAATATTTCAATTTAAGACAGACTGAAAACACCAAGATTTAAATATTTCATTTTATGATAGACTCAAAACACTAATGTTTAAATATTTCATTTTACTACAGCCTACAAACACCAATTTTTAAATATTTCATTTTAAGACAGACTGAAAACACCAAGGTTTAAATATTTCATTTTAATACAGCTTAAAAGCACCAAGTTTTAAATATTTCATTTTACTGCAGAATAAAAACACCAAGGTTTAAACATTTCATTTTACTACAGACAAGAAGCACCAAGGTTTATATATTTCATTGAAGATAGACTAAAGACACCAAGGTTTAAATATTTCATTTAACATAGACTAAAAACACCAAGGTTTAAATATTTCATTTTACTACAGCCTAAAATCACTAATGTTTAAATATTTAATTTTATGACAGACTAAAACGACCAAGGTTTAAATATTTCATTTTCCTGCAGAATAAAAACACCAAGGTTTAAATATTTCATTTTCCTGCAGAATAAAAACACGAAGGTTTAAATATCTCATTTTACTAGACTAAAAACACCAGGTTTAAACATTTCATTTAACATAGACTAAAAACACCAAGGTTTAAATATTTCATTTAAGATAGATTAAAACACCAAGGTTTAAATATTTCATTTAAGATAGATTAAAACACCAAGGTTTAAATATTTCATTTTACTACAGCCTAAAATCACCAATGTTTAAATATTTCATTTTATGACAGACTAAAACGACCAAGGTTTAAATATTTCATTTTCCTGCAGAATAAAAACACCAAGGTTAAATATCTCATTTTACTATAGGCTAAAAACACCAGGTTTAAATATTTCATTTAAGATAGACCAAAAACACCAAGGTTTAAATATTTCATTTAAGTTAGACTAAAAACACCAAGGTTTAAATATTTCATTTTACTACAGCCAATTTACTACAGTCATTTTATTTTTTTTTTTTATTTTTTTTTTTTTTTTTATTTTTTTACAGCCATTTTACTACAGTCATTTTACTACAGCCAAAAAAAATTTTATTCAGCCAAAAAACACCAATGTTGAAATATTTCATTTTCAGACAGACTGAAAACAATAAGGTTTAAATATCTCATTTTACTATAGACTAAAAACACCAGGTTTAAATATTTCATTTAAGTTAGACTAAAAACACCAAGGTTTAAATATTTCATTTTACTACAGCCAAAAAACACCAATGTTGAAATATTTCATTTTCAGACAGACTGAAAACAACAAGGTTTAAATATTTCATTTTACTACAGCCTAAAAACACCAAGGTTTAAATATTTCATTTTCAGACAGCCTAAAAACACCAAGGTTTAAATATTTCATTTTACTGCAGACTAAAAACACCAAGGTTAAGATATTTCATTTTATTACAACCGAAAAACACAAAGGTTTAAATATTTCATTGAAGATAGACTAAAGACACCAAGGTTTAAATATTTCATTTTATGACAGACAAAAAACACGAATATATCAATAGCATTAGCTGGTGGACGAACATCAAAGATCCCATGATGTCTTTCACAAAGAGTAGGTGCACCTTGCACAAGTTACAAATTCCTGCCCGAACTACACCTCCGGTGGAGCAATGCAGTGCTTCATGGAGTATCCAGGGATGACCAGTTGCTGCACTATTCAGAGGGAATGTCAGTCAAAGATAGCCAGTCCATTGATGGTCCGGAAAGAAGAGAGAGTGCGCCATAGTTTTGAGGGAACGTTAAACTAAAAATTGCACCTTTGTGGAGACTGAAGGTCCTTTTGGTGAAAAGTCCTTTGCCGATACCATGGCCAAATTTTAAGTTTGTGTTTCCTATAATTCTCTGGTCTGCCGTAGATGACCTTCATTGTTCTCAAAGACACTCACACCTCGCAAACAATTATGAAAGGGCAACAAACACCATCAACCTCTGTGTATGAATCGTGCATGCCTGCTATTCATTCCCAAATGAATTCGTAATCCCTTTTAATGAGGACATCAATAACCAAAGAACAATAGACATGACAGACAAAGTTTGATTCCATTATTTCCTCTGAAATTCGTATGACTTGCACAACATACTTTAAAACCTAAGGTACGAGCACATAATAAACAAACCTCGTAAATAATCCCTTTCTTGATAACTTATCTGGGTAGAGTTAATATCACCAATATTATTATTTTCCGTTTGACTGCGCTGAGTCAAGATTGCATACACTGTCTGAAGCGAAACACACTCATCTTCTCCAGCATGTGTGAAATCTCATTAAAGCTCACCCAATCCATCTAATCCATTTTCCCACACTATCCTCCTGCTGAGTTCCCCACCTTCTTGGCCTCATCTTATCACTGGCTGCCTTTGATCAGCCCCTCCATCACCATGAGATCGATCTTATCTCTGTGAGCTCATGGCTCCTTGGTGTCTACACACACACACACACACACACACACACACACACACACACACACACACACACACACACACACACACACACACACACACCCCCTCTGTAAAATTAACAACTTACCTCCAATTATTATTTTTTTCTTTGAAGGCTTCATTAGTGCGATAGCACGTTTTTATTAATGGAAAAAAACATATATTGTTTTTTTTCACATGGGTAAAGCATCCTTGGCAATCTCAGTTTCAGACTATATGTTCTTACTCGACTACAAGTTTGCATAAAACCTTTTTATACATTGCCCGAGTTCTACAAGCCACAAAATCTGAGATTAGCTTTAAGCATTTCCAATGTATCTGCAATCCTCTCTTTTCAAGAAAGAAAAATACGGAGCAATCCTTAAGACCTTAATTTTTATGAAACAATTAGGTCTTTATTTGGAATTATTTTAACAATCTATTTTCTATGGGTTATGGCAAGAACCATCCAATAATCATGTGCACGGAGTCCTGGTGAAGCATTTTTCAACAATTTGCAGGACACAATGACCTAAAGTGCCCCTTAGAAAATCCTTCATGCACCTTTGCTAAACATCCTCTGCATTTCTTGAGAGGAGGCCAGAAGCATTACATTTTCTGCCATTCTGTTGAATAACTTTTGGTGGCCTCTCAGCATTATGGAGCCACACAATTTATTTTTAAGTTGAGTTTAACTTGCTTTGTTTGGCTGCCCATGGCCTGAAAAAATTGCTCATAGGTAGAATACTCACCTTTTAGTTGTCTAGTCTGTGGTCGACTCTTGATAGAATAGGATCCGATGACAAGCTGTCATTCTGTTGTTTTGGTGACAAGACGTAGCACCAGAGAACGCTGTCATTTTGGAGGCTTTAATTCCACCATCCCATTTGGCAATACTTAATTGTGCTTGTTCATATGAATAAACCCATGCTACTTTTTGAAAGTAATATGAAATTCTGTGCTGGTACTCTGGTTAAATTCCGAATTATTTCCCTATCAATGATACATTTACTGTGGTCCTTGTTTCGAGGAAGTGGTCAATGTTTATAGGAAATGGCCACCAATGTGGCCCTTGATTTTTGGAAGCTGCTCCTGCAGCACCCTCTGTCCTCTGCAGATGAGGTACCTGGGCATGCCTCAGGGCAAATAACTAATGAAGTAATGCTGGGATAAATGGGAGAATATGTCAAAGGGGTGGAGTACTTCAGGCATTGTTGTGCTGAAGATAAATGGAGATTAATCACAACACAAATTCATTATCCCGTTTCTTATGATTTGAAGATGGGAGAATGTCTCTCTCATTAGAATACGTACGACTTTGAAAATGACGTATGAAAGCTAAGGAGGCCTTTTGCACATGTGCTGTGCGTGCCTTTTCAGTGACTCGTTTATGTTCACTGGGCACTTTCAACATGCTGTTACTAGTGCAAAAATCTGTAATTCAAAGAGTCTTTTCAACATAATTTTCAGCTTTTCGATGAAGGCGGAGCAGTAATTTAAAAATGGTTAACCATAATTGTTCTGTTCATGAATGCAAATCGGACTCATGGAAATATCGGATTATTAGAAATATTCGTGGATGATGTGAGTCGGGTTCCCATAATTTCCTGTTAATACAAGCTAGCGTCTGCAGTGGATATATAAACACACGCACACATACATACACACACACACACACACACACACACACACACACACACACACACACACACACACACACACACACACACACACATAGACAGGCATCTGCATGGAAGTCGAAAGACTGAGGTGCTACCTGTTTTTGGCAAAGGTAAGATCAAGCTACACAGTGGAAATATGAAGAAGAAAAAATGGAGCAAAGAGAAGAAAGAAATCATCTTTCAATGCCAGGTCCATTCAGCCCATCAGCTTTGGGGGATGAAAGGTAGGGGGAAATGATTCATGGAACAGTTGTGGAAAACAAAACTGGCCAGCAAATTCGAGACAGCCCCATTCTAAAAATTAATAAATAAATAAAAATGATAAAAGAGAAAACAAACAGAGCCAGAAAACAAATGGCAGAAGATGTGAAGAGAATGGAAGTCGAGGAGTCGCCGAGAGGTGGACAGAGGGAGAGTGAGGAGGTGACCATATGGGCATGTGGAGTGGCTTGGCGGCAAAACTGGGGCTTGGAATGTGGTGTGGAATCAGAGACCCAACGGCGGGGATGACAAGTGATGGAAGGAGGGGATACGGACACACAGCAGGGAGAGGAATGGTCCCAACCCATTGACATGGACCGGGAGGCACTTGCACCGGCAGGGAGGATAAGGATGGGAGTGGTAGATCTTGATGGGCATGAAGAGGAAGAACAACAGAATGAAGGAGAGGAGAAAGAGGAATATAAAGTGCAGGGAGAGGCAGATAATGATGGGCAGGAAGAGGAGGGAGAATTTTATTTTTTATGAAGTCGCCCCAAACAAGGCATAAAGCTACTCGAGGTAAGGGGATTAGAAAGAAAAAGAAGAAGAGGAAAAGTTGGCAAAACCTTCACCTACTCCTGCAACAAGGAAACCTCATCACAGGACCAATGTGCAGGAGGGGGTAATTCGGCCAGGCGGAAAAATAAATTTTCCTGCACCCATTGGGCATTTTTGGGAGACACCATCTCCATACTGGATGGCCATTGGCTCCTGAAGGGAGCTCATCCACCCTTTATCAGGTGTTGGTTTTCATCCTGGCAGGGTGTCACAGTCATCCTCCACACTAGCAAAGCCAGTAAGGGGTGTCAGTTTCGTCGCCGACAACCTGACCATGTGGCAGATAGCACTGGGTTATATGTTACCAGTGGCAATCAATCCCAAAAGATTGACCTGACTGTAAATGAATGCCAGAATGGGGGAAAGGAAGAAGACAAGGAAGATGAAGAGCAGCAAGAACTGGAGGAAGAGCTGGTAAACAAAACAGAGATGAGATTGACACCTCTCAGGGAAAGACCACAACTCTACAAGATAGAAAAATAACAAAAAGACAAAATATTTGTGAGAAAAAATAACACAGCACTCAGAAAAATCAACACCATGGGCTTTGCAGCAGCCTTGCTCATTCAAGGAAAAGTGATAAGCAAACATCGCTGCAAGAAAAATAAATCATGCTCTGCAGACAAAGACCAAGTACCACCATGGAAATGAAGATGACTGAACAGAGAACAACTGAGAAAGGAAACAAGACAAATACAGCAGTTTATATGAGAAAACAGAAGTCCAAAGCTATGAAAGAGAATCATATACATATATATATATATATATATATATATATATATATATATATATATATATATATATATATATATATATATATATATATATATATATATATATATATATATGTATAAATATGTTCTTCTTCTTCTTCTTTCGGCTGTTCCCGTTAGGGGTCGCCACAGCGGATCATCCGTATGATCCGCATAGTGATTTGGCACATGTTTTACGCCGGATGCCCTTCCTGACGCAACCCTGGTCGCCTCTTGCGACACAGGGATATGGTACACCTATTTAACCGGGGTATACACCGGCCCAGTATACTGGTACTCATTTCGCCGACCTCGGAAGGATGACAGGCTGAGTCAACCCCCTGGTGTATTAATTCAGTGGCCCAACAGGGCTTGAACTCAGGACCTTTTGGATCCCAAGCCGCTGCCCTAACCACTGCGCCAACACCAGGCTATTAAATATATATAAATATATATAAATATATATATAAATATATATATAAATATAAATATATATAAATATATATATCAACATATATATATATATATATATATATATATATATATATATATATATATATATAGATATATATATATATATATATATATATATATATATATATATATATATGTATATATATATATACACTGAGGACAAAGACCTCGAGGTAATGGTTCCTGAAAACAGACTCAAAATAGAAATGATAGCCAGGAAGATTATTAAAAAACTATGACAAAGTTAACAAAGGGCGACAATAAAACTAGTTGTTTGAAAACAACCCGAAAAGATAATGCCGCAAACTAAGGGAACACAAGCAAGATGTAGCAAACCCCCCAGAGAAGGATAGACTTGAAAACTTTTGGAAAGGATCGATGAATACACAAAATAACAGAATAAGGAGGTGTATTCGATCCAAAACTTGAAAAAGAAAAAGCAACACATAAAGGAAATGCACCAATTGATACTTGATGAAGATTTTTTTTTTAAACAACTTCCAACTAGAAAGAGCAATCAGAGATTGCAGACCCTTGCCAGAACTTGTTTTGTGTGGCATTTGTGTACAGGTGTGTTACGTAATTAATGAGATAATTAGAACTGCCACTATATAACTGCTGGAAATGATGACCGGGTACAAAGATGTCCGCTTTGATGCAACCCCCCACGTTGATGAACACCTGACCCTGACCCATGGCATTTTTCATTATTATTCAACTGAATTTAGAATGGGATTAAAATAAATTCAATTCAAATCAAATGGAATACAAAATATGTACAGTGCTGCATTGGAGTCATCAGAATGAACTCAAACAAGCAAAAAAGCAAAGATGAAGTCATCAGGAGGAACCTGGATCAGATTTGCATTTCAGCTGCTTCTCTTCTGCACTCAAATCCATCCAGGCACAGCGAAGTGAGCCTTTTTCAAAAAAATAAAATAAAATAAAAAAGATCCTAGATCAAAAAATAAAATAATTACGGCTGTAAGACCATGTGTCCAATAAAGTTGAAATTTAAAACTTGTATTCCACATCACTACTAACTCATAATTGTGAAGTTTCATGTCAATTGATTAAGTGGTTCCAGAGAAAACATTATTTATTATTTTTCTTCAGTCCAAAATGGCTATCAAACCAGGTGACATCAATTATTCCTCAACAAAATTGAACACCTATGGCTTGGGGAACATTTGTGTGAAGTTTCCCCTCTATCTGTGGAGCCATTCTGGAGAAGAAGATTTTTTTTTTTTGGTTTGAAGGTCAATCCAATATGGCTGCCAAACCATGTGACCAATGACATCATAAGTGTGAACCTTTTGTTACTCATGAATAGGTGGTCATACTTGTAAAGTTTTGCATCGATCTGTTCAGCCACTTCAGAGAAGAAGATTTTTGAAGGTTTTTTTAAATAAAACAATACGGCTGCCGAATCATATGACTAATGACATCATCAAAAAAAAAAATTCTATGAAACATTTCATCCCTAGATGAGCCTCAAAAATTGTCATTCTGATTATATGGAGCGTTCTACATATGCACTTCTGACGTCATCATAAAGGCACCTATGATGTCATTAAAAAAATCACACTTATTCCCCATGCGGAGTACTTACCCTGTGCCAAGTTTAAATTTTTTCTTTGGTGCGGCTTCAGAGATACAGAGGTCCAAAATTTTCCCATTTTTCCAACATGAGTGCCACACCACGTGACCTATGACGTCATAATTATGATTAAAACATTCTACATGAGTAGTTGCAACTATTCTGAAGATTTCCTCTCAATCTGTCAAGTGATTGCAGAGAAAAACACAAAAGTTCTGTGTGGACAAGCAAACAAACAAACAAATGAAATTGCTCGTTGAGCAAGGAATTGCCGGAATAACTTTGTCATATCTCCATGATCTCTGAAAAAAACAAAAACCTGGAAATTAATTTGGTTCTTATAAGTCGATAGTGCTACTGTTTAATGAGTTATGGCACTTAGTTTGGTCATGATCATAACTTGGAAGTCAATCGGACTTTAAATGGCGTTTTTATCGCAATTTGAAAGTTTTGACCCTACCCCCCCTGACATTCGACCCCCAACCGCTAAGAAGGGTGTTGGTGTGACACCCCAATGAGACATACAGTTGGATGCAGAATTTGAAGATGCACATTTTGAATTTGGTTTGAAGTCGATACGACCATTTTAGCGGACGTTATTGCGAAAATAAGAATTTCGGTTTTTCGGTGACCTTGACCTTGACTGTTGACCTAAATTCACCAAAAACGACAAGTTTCTAAGTTGGACCATGGCCGATGTCTGTACCCAGTTTGGTCATGATCGCTGAAATGGAGTGGCTGCTACAGGGTAAAGAAACACACAAACAAGCAGACAGACAGACAGACACACAGAATGACACACACAACCGACCAACATAATTGCCAAAATCCGAAGGATTCTGGCAATTAACAAACGGACCAAAACACAATACTCTCTTCTTCAGCAAGGGTAAAAATGCCAAATTTTATTAACCTTGGCCTGTATGGAATTTCATACTTTCAGCGAAAGCAGCGTGATACTCTCCATAACCACTACACTCTAGCATTCCACAAATTTATCAAAAGGGAGGAGGTATTGGATGAGTGGCTCACAGAAGGTAACACATTCCTCATTCCAAAATCTGAAGAAACCCAACTACCTCACAAGTATAAAGCAGCAACGTGTTCACCAACAACATTCAAACTTCTGACAGTAATTATCACTGAAATGATGTACCACCACCTAACACAACAAGGTGGCCTGGAGGCAGAACAGAAGGGATGTAAAAGAGGATCCTATGAAACAAGCCCACACTCAAAAACTGTAAAATGAGAAGAACCCCATTATCCATAACCTGGATACATCACAAGCTTTTAATAGTGTCTAATATTCATTGATGATAAAATGCATGCAATTATAAAATATCAACTCCTGAAAAATCAAATGGATTGAGAAAGTAATGGAGCTATGGGATACCACATTGATACTGCAGCACTTGGAAGGAAAGATCGAAATACCAAGAGTGAAGATATGTCTCGGGATCTTCCAGGGTGATAGCATTTTGCCCGTCCTGTTTTTGCCTGGCACTGGACCCACCGCCCAACCTTATTAATGACCAAGGACACGGATACACCCCAACATCCAAGAAGAGAGTGTCCAAAGAGACAGGAAAGGTGACATCTGCTGTCCATGGATGAACTAAAACTCTTTGCAGCAAATGACAAAAAAATTGGTGGAACAACTGAAATTAGTGAAACGGTACTCTCATGACATCCAAGTGGAATTTAGCCGAGATAACTGTGCCAAGTGCACATTCATATTAGGTAAATCAACAAAAATGGACAACAACAACAAAAAAATCGAGCTAGATACAAACAATACAGGAAATAGAAAATGAAGCATCATGCAAATACCTCGGCGAAGAAGATGGCCACCAAATATGTCACAAACAATTGCCAAATAATACCTGTGTAGAACGAGGCTGATCCTGAAAACACATCTCACCCCAAGAAGGAAAATCAAAGCCATCAACCAACTGTCAGTACCAGTATTCCAATAAAGCTGCGAAATAAATAAAAAATGGCCACGAGCAGAAATCAATAAATGAGATATCAAAACAAGGAAACTCCTCACCATCAACAAAATGTTCTACAAAAATCAGTGCATCCCGAGAATGTATCTGCTGAGATGACGAGGAGGTAGTGGCCTGATGGAACTCAACCAATTACACAGAATGACAACTGCAGGATTGACTGAGTACATGAAAAGTTCAATTGAGGACAGAATCCAATTTGTATGCAAGTACAAAAACAGCAAGTCAGGGAAAGTATCCCAAACCCACCGAGGAAAAAAAAAATCTCCAAAAACAGGTGCAAATGGAAGATGTCATCGAAAAAGCCACAAATACAGCCCCGATTGCAAAAAAGACAAAAAAAAAAACATTATAAAGCGAAATATTGACAGATATACACCAGCTACTGGGAGAATGCCAAAACAGCAGGAAAATATAACAGGAAGCTCATGCCTCACCTTTTCAGTTGTATGAGGATTAGATCTGTGTGATCTGAAAGCGGTCTTGAACTGATTTTGAAATATCGCCAAGTTACCGAGATGGTTGCCAAGGCAACATAATTCAGCCAATCACAGCCGTGATCTAATCAGGTTGAGATAATGTCATGAGAAATAGATGTCTGCAATATGAAAGCTAAACATTCAATGGTTTTTGAAATATTGCACACACAAAATTATATGGACAGATGATCATCTGTTGTTCAGAAAGAGCTCATTTGAATGTTCCCCGTCTCCGACCTTGTTTGCAGGGTGGAGAACAAAAAAAGAAAAACAAGAGTTGGACAGAATGGACAGACAAAGAAGTCTCATTGGAATGGTGCAGAAGAAGTCAACAACTGGGATGAAGAACGAATCATTAAAAATACCCAAGACAGGGATCATCACGTGAATGGTTTTAAGAAAATGGCAGGACTGAGTCAATCAGACAAGTGTCGATTCTGCAAGGTAAAAACAGAAAGCACAAGCCACCTACTATCTGGATGTAAAAAACTCATGTCAGAACAATTGCACACACAGAGGCATATCAGAGTTTGTTGAATAATCCAAATGCACACCTGCAAAAACTTCAATATCCCAGTCCCATAAAACTCATGGAAACATGAACCAACAATAAAAAGAGCAATCAGAGATTGCAAACCCTCGCCAAGACTTCTTATGACTGGTGAATTTTTATAGGTTTTCAGGTTAATCCAATATGGCTGCCAAACCATGTAACCTATGATGTCATATGTGTGACTCTTTTGTTCCTCATAGATAGGCAGTCATACGTGTAAAGTTTCACCTTGATCTTTTCAGCCATTTCTGAGATTTTTGAAGGTTTAAAAAAGAACAAAAAAAAACATTATGGCTGCCGAATCACGTGACCGATGACGTCATCAAAAAAATTGCAGACCATTTTATCCCCAGATGACCCTCAAAATATTTATACTGATTGGATGTAGCATTCTACATATGCAATTATGATGTCATAACAAAGGCAAGCACCTACTGTATGACGTCATAAAAATGCCACACTCATTCCCCATAATGAGTGCTTGCTGTGTGCCACTCGTACACCCATGGCTTGGGAAACACTTGTGTGAACTTTCTTCTTGATTTGTCCAGTCGTTCAGGCGAAGATTTTGATAGGTTTCAGGCTAAATCCAATATGGCTGCCAAACCATGTAACCAATGACATCATATGTGTGCACCTTTTGTTTCTCATGGACAGGCGGTCATACGTGTAAAGTTTCACCTCAATCTGTTCAGCCACTTCCGAGAAGAAGATTTTTCAAGGTTTTTTTTTAGAAAAACCAAAATGGCTGCCAAATTACGTGACCGATGATGTCATGAAGTTATTTTCTGTGGACCATTTTATCCCTAAATTACCCTCAAAATTTTTCACTGATCGGATGTGGGATTCTACATATGGAATTATGACGTCATAACAAGAACACCTATGACATCATAAAAATCACTCTCATTCCCCATGAGGAGTGTGCCAACTTTCAAATTTTTCTTTGGTACGGTTTCAGAGATACAGAGGTCCAACATTTTTTCTGTTTTTCAATATGACTGCCACACTACGTAACCAATGATGTTATAATGAACATTGAAACTTTCTTCATGAATCGTCACACCAATGGTGAAAATTTCATCTCAATCTGGCAAGCAGTTACAGAGAAAAACACGAAAGTTCTGTGTGGATAAACAAACAGAAAGACAGACAAAAAAAAAATCGTGCTCAGCACGACACTTGGCAAATAAGTTGACCTTTCCGTGTGGTGGTCCAAGCTGTAATGTCATGGAATGTGTGATGTTTATTTGTTCGTACATTAATAAAATGACGCGACGTCACAAATAACAATTATCAGGCATGCGTTGTCATGGTAACGGCAGCAGATTGAAAATTTTCACAACTCATTTAAAGCCACCATGTGACATTCAACAACTTATCGGTGCTTGTTGCCTTCATTCTGATTATAGAAAATATTTGAAAATACCTTGGAACATTGCTTTTCAACCAGCTTTACGATCCCATTATCAGGTTTGAAATATGTTGTAAAACAAAAATATGTATTTGATGTGTGTTTTTCATGTTTTGGGTGAGCCTGACCTTGACCTTGGGTCAATTTCGATCAAACTTTGTACACATGTTAACATTACTTGCATAAATAGACAGTATAAGTTTCAATATAATAAGTGCAAAACTGTTTGAGAAATAGCCATGTGTAATTCACAAAATTCCCCATTGGTTTATAATGGGGGATAATATAAAGTGATGCAGAATCCAGATCCTGATCTTGAACATCACCAAAAGTCACATATCTTTTTGCACTGTGGATTTCTATCGGCTGTTAAAATTTCATCCAAATCGGTTAACAATTGTGACCTGTAGAAGGAATAGAATTTTTTTTTTAAATCACGCCAATAGCTAAAAACTTTGACGTCATACGCTTGCGAAAACTGTGCATAATTTGTACTAACATGCATTTTAAAACATTTAGATATTCTATTGAAGTTTGTTTTGGCTTCAACAGGAAGTCGCTACGGCTTCCGGTTGCTGAGTTATCTTCAAAAGCTTGTTTTCACCTCTTTTTTGACGTAACGTCGTGACGTTAAGTGCAATTATGAAGTGATTTGATCCCAGACTATTTCAGCAAGATTGGCTATCAGGTGTAAAAATTTAAGAACGACTGGTCCAGCCGTTTGGGCTGTAGACGACCGGACAAACAAACAAACAAATAAACAAACGGAACAGACCAACATACTTGACAAAATCGAAGATTTCTCCAAGCAACAAGAAGACGACGTTGTGCAGAGCACGATACTTGCAAAATCCATAAAACAAATTTGACCTCAAAAATAATTGGTGGTTGAATTCAATGGCCTGATATACAACTCCTCTTCAAATTTCAAGTCAATCGGATGAAAATTGACAATTTTAGAAATTCGGCCAATGCTGACCTTTTGACCGATGTGGACCTC
Source organism: Eptatretus burgeri (assembly GCF_056783735.1). NCBI lineage: Eukaryota > Metazoa > Chordata > Myxini > Myxiniformes > Myxinidae > Eptatretus > Eptatretus burgeri. The sequence goes on along the minus strand of NC_140962.1, from coordinate 69,986,924 downwards.
AAAAATGATTGGTTGTTGAATTCAGTGACCTGAAATATAAATCCTCTTCAAATTTCAAGTCAATTGGATGAAAATTAAGGATTATAGAAATCTCACGCAAGTTGTTGACCTTTGGCTAATATTGACCTTTTGATATTTTGCCCTCAAACAACAATCGGCTTCTTCCTTATGACAAACTCCACCATGTGGTGAAGTTTCGTGAAGATCGGTTAAAAATTGCGACCTGTAGGCGACAGACAGACAAACAGACAGACGGACAGACAGAATCACAAAATCGACAAACCAATATACTTGAAAAATCTTCGATTTTGCAAGTAACAAATGGACCCAAAGGCAAATACCCTCTCCGAATCCTTTGGCGAGGGTAAAAGTGACCGCCTTTCCTGAAGCTCACCTGGATCAGGAGCAACAGTCACTCAAACCCCTTGCAGACCCCCCTGAATTTTTTAATGGTGTGAACAAACTTTGGTACATCAAGGGTGATGAAGGTTGTGGTCAAGTTTCATTGAAATTCTGTATGTAGTTAGGAGAGGAGAGCAAATACCAATTTTTAGGGGGTCAGACCTCCACCCCCTCCCCCGCCCCCATCATAGACTCTCTTAATGAACGCATATTTTAATGCAGTCAATGCACTTTGGTACATCACGGGTGAAGAATGTTGTGGTCGTTACATGAAAATCATGTGTGTAGTTTTGGAGAAGAGAACAAATACCTATTTTGGGGTAGAACCTAACCCTAACCCTAACCCTACAACCCCCCCCCCCCATACCTCCTTAATGAGCACATATTTTGATGCAGTCGATACACTTTGGTACATTATAGGTGATGAAGGTTGTGGTCAACTTTCATCGAAATCACATGTGTAGGTACTTGCTCTCTTGTTTGATTTACCATCAAAGAAGAGAGTAAATATCTATTTTGGGGGATCAACCACCCCTCCCCCCCATAAACCTCCTAATCAAGTTTTATCAAAATTATGTGTGTAGTTTCTGAGAAGAAAGAAAATACCTATTTTTGGAAGGGGCGGGAGGGGGTCAACCCCCCTCCCCCGTGGACCAAATTCATGAGCACAGATTCTAATGCAGTCGATCAACTGTGGTCATTTCATCAAAATTGTATGTGTAGTTTCAGTGAAATCATATGTGGATACTTGCTTCTCT